>NC_083725.1:81724208-81796708 GCF_028564815.1 Eubalaena glacialis | reverse complement strand
TTAATAGATGAGGCATGTAAAAGTGTTTCTATTTTGGGAAATTGTGAGGCGGTGCTTATATGAGAAGAAAAAACAAAGCTGGATAAATAATGCGGATTTTTTCCACCATAACTAAGCTTGGGAAAACTAGAACTTCTGTGGCTTGATAGGTGTGCATATAGGTACTTAGTAAAGAATCCCTTGGTGTGCAAGACAGTGGGTAGTCATACTTGTCTTCTATAATGATAACTCAAACAATTCTGTGCAATGATTCATGGAAACAATTGGATTCTCATCTCCTGGAGCTGTTTATGATAATATGTTACCAGCAAATGCAAGTGAGAAACTTCAAGCAAATAGCTGTAAGGAATGCGGAGGGGTGGTGGAGGTAATGAGGGAAAAATACAAGATAGCAGCACTTTATTTGTGAATCTAGACTGTTTGGTGTATATAAAAAATGTGGAAATTTCAGTTGGTAGTGAAAACCTTTCTTCAACTTTCACAGAGAATTACAATTTATAAAAATGAATGCCCTTGGGTATGAGCTTTTTCTGTTTTTTCCCCCAGAAGTTAGGGTGTATGTCATGTTATACGGTTGTCAGATTTTAAGAGTATATTTAAATTAACTCTGCATTCCCTGAAATGAATTCTAGATGGGTGGTGTGTTAAATATATACTGCTCAAGTACTTCATCTCATTTTCCCTCAAGGCTGTCCTCAACACCTACTTTTGTAGTGAAACAGCTCCGGTTGTATATGATGCTTCTGGTATGGCTTTTCTGGTAAGAGCTGTAAGGTAGAAATTGGATCTCATACTTCTCTGGACCTTGAAATGAATGGGAAGTGACATCCTTATTTTATGTCACGATTGTCTGTATAAGAATATAGTTAACTGCTGATCATCTAGGCTACCCAGAAAAAGCATGCCAGGGCAAGCATGGATAGTTAATGACCAAAAAATTTACTGTATGAAAACTACAGTGAACCTTTAAGACTCGTGTGCCAATAGATTTAACTACTTCTGTAACCAATTTCGTTGTCAAACTGTCAGAGAGTCAAATGGATTGGTTAGAAGGTCACCTGTTCTCCTTTCTGCTTCCCCCTCTCCTTTTATAGTTGTTAACCAGTAATTAAATACCTCAAATCCTAGAAGTAGAAAGGAAGGAAAAAGGGAAAAATAAAGACAGAAAATTCTTTGACACTTGGATTAAATGAGTATCTAGTATATCTAACCAGAATATTAAAAATAAAATTCTATAGGAAGTATATGAACTAATAAAGAAAAATTCAGATGATAATTGAAAATAGTTAATTCATTTAATTTAGATTTACTATCAGTTACCTTTAATTGTAATAGCATCTGCCCTGGACTTAGACCATCTGAGTTCAAATTCTGCCTTCTTTATTTATTAGATATGACCTTAGGCAAGTCTTAATATTTTTTTTAAATAAAAAATTTTGTGCCTTGGTTTCCTTTTCTGTAAAAGAGGGATAATGTACATTATCTAACTCCTATAATTGTTTTGAGAACTAAGTGAGATAATACATGTAGCAGTGCTCAGCATAGGGATTGGTACTTCCTAAACGTCTAGCAAATACTATTTCTGTATCTTTTCAACTGTCTCTCCAACATCTATCCATCCATCCATAGCTGTTCGTCTGTCTGTCCATCTATCCATCTTTTGAATGTTTCCAACAACATAGATTGATGATTTGTTGTTTTTGTTTTTTGCCATAGAATATGTAAAACATTTAAAGTATGAAATGAATTTAATTGGCCAGAGGGTGGGGGAAGAGGAGACAGCCCTGAAAAACCAAGTTATGCACAGAGATCTAGAAGTTTTACTTTAAATCCTCTGGTTAAGTGTAATATCCTAATTTTATTTCTGCCTATTCATTTAATAAAATTTAAGTAATTAGGCAAATATTTATTGAGTGTTTTCTTTGTGCAAAATATTGTACTAGGTGCTGTGGGAATACAGAGAAACCTAGTATTTTGTTCTTGCCCTTGAAAAGTTTGTAATCTGGTTGGGATTACATATAAACATATAATTATAGCATATATTTAAAAAAAGATTGTGTAAGATAGTATGCATTGTGTTGAATAAGTTATATAAAAAATAAAATTTCAGAGCACTTATTAGAAGTGATTAGAAGGGTGGATCTAGTTACCTGGAATAGGCTCAATTGGTTTCCTAGTGATAAGAAAGGAAGGCGAGGGAAATAGGGAGAGACAGGCAGAGCAAAGTCTGGGAGGCAGCAATAAGTGAAGTCCAAGTGTATCAGTCTAGTAGAGTAGAAGGTTAAAGTGTAGACTACTAGAAGATAAGTTTAGAAAGATTGATTGGATCTGGATGGAGGGCCTCGAATGCCATAGTCAGGAGTTTGGACTTTTTCTGTCATCAGGGGAGAGCCACTGATTTTTCTTGAGCAAGAGAGTGGCCTGATAATAGGAGTGGCAGTAAGATTGATTTGGAGTTGGAGATACTGAAATTAGGGAAATCAGTTTACAGTCTGTTGCAAGAGTCTAGGTATGAAGTGTAATAAAGCCCTGTACTAAGGTGATTATGAGTGTGGTAAGAAGGTGTGAGCGTGAAAACATTATTAAGAAAGTGTTGATGGAGCTTAATGACAGGCTGGCAATGAGGAGCAAGGATAAAAAAGAGGAGATGGATATAGTGTTCATGTTTTGAACTTGGATCATGCTGAGCATGATGCTCCTCTGGGTGTGAATGGATGAGGGAGGGTGTTGAGGAAAATGATGAATCCAATTTTGTTTTGTTGAGTATGACATAGCAAAGTACATCTTGGTATAATCTTGATGTACTTTTCTAGCAGTCATTTGAGGACTGTTGTATTTCAGGGAAGTGAAAGAGAGCTCATTGTTGGGGATCTAGATATAAAAATAATGATTTAGATGTTAAGGAATGAGATTTTGGTAAAAAGAATATAGAGAAAGAATAATGTTTAGGTTGGCAGCATTAACATGTGAGTGGCATTTTCTATGATTATCTATTCACCTTAATTTAAAAAAATAAGCTATTTGCTCATCTCTCCCTCCCTAATTTTTCCTCACTCTTTTTTCCCCAACATTATCAATTATCTAGAATGTGTTGTACACTATGCTGCTCACTGAGGACCCAGTAATGAACAAGACAGACATAATCCCTATCTTCATGGAACATATAGAATAAACTTAAAAAAAAAAACCCAAAATCTATTAATGGTTTCTGTTGTTCTTCCACTTGCTATAAGCTTGTGATAATATTTACACAAGCATTTATCTCCCTGGGTCTGGAAGACGTTTTCTGACAATAGGTTTCCTTTTCTCTTTTTGTGGACACTTTTTATTATTACTATATTGTAAGGAATATTCTGTAGGATCATAATTTTAGGAACATATTAAATTACTCATCATTGAAGTTAAAAAAATACTGATTGCCACCCCCGACCCCCACCCCCACCCCCTCCTTGTAGGGAGGTTTTTATTGTGTTAAGCTTATAAGTAAGGTCCTTTGGGGAAAAAACTTTTTTGGCAAGGTGAAGGAAAAAGATCTTTCGTTTAAAACTATCTTATTCCTCACATGCAGACTTCTCTTAGTGATATGAAATTTATTTCAAATCACAATAAAACTTGCACTAGACTTTAGACTTTCCCCTTCTCTTGTTTCTCCTATCCTTATTCTGCTTTTGATTTTGCCACAAAGTCAACCCAGTACCTTCATCTCACCCTTTCCTCCACTCTTTCCTAATAAAATGAAGGAATGGTGGAATAGGAATGCAATGTAAGATTGACTGGCCATTTCAGGTTTATAAAGGATGAGAAAGCATCCTTCAAAGGAATGATCTATCTGATTGCAGATGTCTGAATTTAAATGCTGAGATTCAAGCTCAGGGAATCTTATGTTGTTGATGGTCCCTAATACATTGCACTTTCACTCTTTGCTGTGCTACCCCTTCTCCTTCAACTGATCCATTTTTGAGTTAGAGGATTATAAATGAAATCATTTAGAATAGAGATATCAGGTAAAAATGGAATATCAGGCATTATCTGTAAGATATACTTTTCTGATAAAAAGGGGGACATTATTTTTTTAATTTTTTTATTGAAATATATATTTCTGCTTTGTAAATAAGTTCATTTGTATCATTTTTTTAGATTTGACATATAAGTGATATTATATGATATTTGTCTTTCTCTGTCTGACTTAACTTCACTTAGTATGATAATCTCCAAGTCCATCCATGTTGCTGCAAATGGCATTATTTCATTCTTTTTTATGGCTGAGTAATATTCCATTGTATATATGTACCACATCTTCTTTATCCATTCATCTGTTGATGGACATTTAGGTTGCTTTCATGTCTTGGCTATTATAAATAGTGCTGCAATGAACATTGGGGTGCATGTATCTTTTTGAATTAGAGTCTTTGTCTTTTCTGGATATATACCCAGGAGTGGGATTGCTGCATCGTATGGTAGCTCTATTTTTTTTTTTTTTTAAACTTTGGGTTTATTTATTTATTTATTTATTTATTTATTTATTTATGGCTGTGTTGGGTCTTCGTTTCTGTGCGAGGGCTTTCTCTAGTTGCGGCAAGTGGGGGCCACTCTTCATCACGGTGCGGGGGCCTCTCATTATCGCGGCCTCTCCTGTTGAGGAGCACAGGCTCCAGACGCGCAGGCTCAGTAATTGTGGCTCACGGGCCTAGTTGCTCCGCGGCATGTGGGATCTTCCCAGACCAGGGCTCGAACCTGTGTCCCCTGCACTGGCAGGCAGATTCTCAACCACTGCGCCACCAGGGAAGCCCTATTTTTACTTTTTTAAGGAACCTCCATCCTGTTCTCCATAGTGGCTGCACCAATTTACATTTCTACCAATAGTGTAGGAGGGTTCCCTTTTCTCCACACCCTCTCCAGCATTTATTATTTGTAGACGTTTTGATGATGACCATTCTGACCAGTGTGAGGTGATACCTCATTGTAGTTTTGATATGCATTTTTCTAATAATTAGCAATGTTGAGCATATTTTAATGAAAAGGAAGACATTATTGGTGAAAGAAGAAAACCCCTATGTTAGGAGTGTTTTGAAATGGGAAAGATAGTTTTTGCCATATTGGAAGGAATGATGTAAATCTGAGTGTTTTAAATTTTGAGTCAAATAGATATAAAATCACTTTAGTAAGAGAGCTTTTAAGAAAGCAGTTTGATTGGAGCAACATCTATATTTATATAGCTTACTTAGAAATCTTCAGGGTATGGGAAAAACATGTCAAATTTTCAGGGCTTTAATACTAACCCAGCTATGGGTTACTGAAATCACTTTCATAGTGGCCCAATCTGGCCACCACATTTGGATAGGAATTCCAGATGCTGAGTGTCTCAGTAATAAAAGTTGTGGGCATGTACCCTATGCTTGGTTATTTTTCTAAACTTGGATACAGATAATAAATCAATTTTGTGAGGTGAATTTTCAACCTAAAAATACAGGTCACTTTAGAAGACAATAAGGCATAACTTTTTTCTTTTAAGGAAAAGTTAAGACAAAAGCTTTTGAGCTTGGATAATACCTGTCTTTTTCGACCTGCTGAAAGGTTTCCAGGCTAGAAAGAAGTCTCTGAAAGCGTAGTTTTTATAATGGTGGTGCTGCTGACATACATTTAACATTATCAGGTCAAAAGGCAGTGATACAATTTGTAGGCCTTATACTCTGGAAAGTTGTAGTACTCTTATTGGTATTTGTATTCACTTTTTGTTAATTGGTCTTTCTTGTTGTTTTCCATTTTAATTTACTGTAAGACTAATAAGTCTTGTTAAATAACAAGGATTGCATCACAGCATTCAGCATTGAAATGCACTCCTTTTTGGGGGAAGCCAGATAGATGTGTTTACTCTGTAGAGAGATTTAGATTTGATTTTTTGTTTTCTTCGTGGTAATTATGTTTGCACTTTGCTGATCACTAGTTGTGCATTATTACAATGGAAGGTGACAGTTTGATTGTCTTCATTTGGAGAAACAAGTAATTTTATATTCACTAAGCTGTCAGGTAACACTAACTCACAGTACTAAGAGCTCCTGGCAATGTGGCTTGGCACCTATATTTAACTACTTTGATGCTTGTGTAACCTCTGCTGAATCAGAAATACTTTGCCTGCTGGAAATGGTTTTCAGGGTTGTACAATGAGGTTTTCATTAAGTAGACAAACTGAAAATGAACTGCAAAGCCACGGTTGTTTCTCTCTTCCCTTTCCCCTTCGTCCCTCCCCCTTCTCCTCTCCTTCCCCACCCTCTCCTGTTCCCCTCCCCATTCCTCTTCTTCCTGGTCCTCCTGCTCTTATTTGATAAGAACCTGAAATTTATACCTTATTTCATTACATGAAAGAGAGAAATTGCTGGCTTGCTTTATTTAGCTAAAGGAGAACCTCAGAGATTAGCTTCTTTATATAATTTTGCTCACTGGCACTATGTGTGAGCTTTCATTTTTTGAAACTATCCATATAGTACAAATTTTCATTTTTCTCTTTTTTCTGGCAATATTAAAAAGTGAAAATAGAGGTGAGAATGGAAAAGTATAGTGACAGCTTCCTACCTACACTTTCTCTCTGAGAAGTTATTGTTCTGGTTTATAATATTTATTGATAATTGGATAAGATATCCATATTGGGCTTCCATATTTGTGGATTGGTTTTAAGCTGACAAAGACATGTTTGGTATTCACTTTAAATATTATGGTTCTCATTTCATGTGAAGAGGAGATTCAAAGTGAATGTATATCAGTAAATTCATTCTGCTATTATTTTAGACAGCTTTCTTTCACTCAAGCCACATAGAAGTCTTTCATTTGAGTTATAAAGTCATTGTGCTTGATTCAAATCCTCTTAGTTAGTGTGTATTTATAGTAGCCATTGTTTGGTTTTGCTCTTATTGTTAGGTGACTGATTTTTTTTATATATTCTGGGCCTGGCTTTCCAAAGCAAAGATCTCAACAAGTTACTGGTAGATAAGCTTTGAGAAAAATTCAATATTGTTTCTATCAAGCAAAAAGTATAGATAGAGGTTACATGAAGGCAAGTTGTTTTGATCCCAGGAAGAAACTGGATACTCAGAGACACATGTAATAATTATAGGTTTTCCATAGGCAGTCAGTCAGGCAGGCTAGTCATTAGGCTGGTTGCCTGCCTCCTCCAGCAGATACTAACCAATTAGACAGAGATGGTTACGTGATGTAACATTATCAGGAGAAACAATTCATGAGTCAAAGCATTCCAAGACATATGAGCTCTAGTCCAAAGAACAGTCTTAAGCTATATAAAGTGACAGCAATATTGTCAGCTAAATATAAACTCTAGAAACACAAACTTTGATGACTTGAGAAGAATCTGTTCCAGGTAGTCCCTGTTTTGTAAGAACCTCAGAAGGCCTTTGAATACAGTTTTGGAGCTTTGGTGTGAAAAATTAGAAGTCTTAAATAAGTCAAAATCCATTAATTTAAGCCCTTTCTTAGACATACTTCAAGGGCTTCAGCGTATTTCATTTGCCTCATCACTATTGATTTGACAACTAACTCAAATCAGTGAGTTTTCTTCTAACAGATATTGTCTGTATATGTTACCATATATGCTCTGAAAGAACCACTACAGACTTTAAAAGATAGGTTTATAACTCTGCAAGGTAACTCTGAAAGCTTATAAGCTTCTTTTTCATGGAATTTTCTCATTTGCTTATTAAAGAGATGGAAGAGAGAGAAAAACCTGGCAGAAGCCTAGGGAAGATTGGAGGGTGGAGTGAGGGACAGGCGGTAGCGCTGGATAAAACAGTACAAGAATCAATAACAACCCTCAGGCTTTACCTGAATGAAGCGGGAAAAGTTTTAAAAGGGTTATCTTCATTTTAATGTCTGAAATAAGGGTCCCTCCCCCGGCCTGTCCACCCTCCCCCCAATACTTCAACGTGGGAATTAGAGGTACAGGAAGAGGGTTTTTAAATCATTCTTTGCCCTAGGCTGGGTGGCCTGGCATCCTTTGTAGGGGTTCCTGGGTATTGTGCATTTTGGCAGCTGAACATATCTGTTACTCATGCTCCTTAAAATGAGAGGCACTGTGTTATATTTTTGGAAAATTATTTGTTTATTTCTCAGTATCAGATCAATTGCAGCATTAAATTAACAGTGAACTACCTGACTGAAATAAGTCTACCTTGGTAGCCTGGGGCTGAGTTGCAAAAAGAAATGTGAATGTTGGCCTGAAATTTTAGTTTTTTCTTTAAGTAAACCAACTATTAAAATGTTGCTTTATGTTAAAAACAGGGCTTCTTTTGAGTAAATGTAGCACACCTAAAAAGTGAATGCCGTTTGATAATAATCTCAGAAGTAATGAAAACATTTTAAAAAAACAGGTTAAAAATATTGTTGTAATAAATTCAGTGGCTCCTTTGGATAATCATGTCAGTCCCAAATGATAGTTTTGAGGTGAATTCTTTCCAAGCAATGGTAAAGAAAAAAAAAAGTAATTTCAAGTGACTATGCCTTATGAGAAAGTTGTTTTAAAAAATCCTAACTTTTAGACATAAAAATAACTGTTTTTTCTTTTTTAAATAGCACCATCAAATAAGAAAGATTTAAAGTTCTAGAAAATAAGGTTTTTCTGAGATAGAGGACTTAATGTGTAGATATCCAGTCCTCATCATTGTATCAAGTCTTGGGCCAGCTAATCTTGATTTCTTGTTAAAGAACATAAAGGAAATTTACTGTCTGAGTAGATTGGTAATGGTCTAAACATTCAGATTTTATACTGGGGTTTTGGAGTAAAATAATTATAATCTTCCTAGAGGTACTACTACTGGCTTCCTAGAAAACTTTATCACTTACTGGAGATTTTATCTCCTACAATCTCATTTTCAAAAGTCCTAAGCCCTGAAGTTCTTCCCAACGGCTGGCATCCTGGGAATTCACTTGATCTGCTGGGCAGAGACATTTCAAACTCGGGAACACATGATGGGAATTTAGTTTTATGTGTCCAAAGATATGTTATTCTCTTTGGAGGTTTTACTTGATAATAGCTATGCCCCAGAAAACCATCTTGTTTAACCAATGTGATAAGTTGACAATGTAGTTTTTCTCTCTGATTATAATGTACTCTGTGTAGTCAATACACTGGTACCATGTGAGTGTAATTTCCTCTTTTATTTTATCTCCAATGCACTGTATTATAAATAAACAGTTAAAAAAAACACCAAACAAATCTGTTGCATCTCCTTTTAAGATTGTACCACTGTAGACACTTGTTCTAGTAAAGTAGAATTGGGCGCATTTGATTGCATTTAAATTTTTCATGCTTCAGCAGTTTGGCTGGGAGCACAGTAAAGAAAAATCCCATGAGCGAGGATAGTTTAGAATAATAGAACTTGATTTTGTGTATTATAGCGGCAACATTTGCGCTGCTTTAGTTAGGGTTGTGTCAGCACTTCCATTATAAACCCCTGTTTTCAAGGGGTATAACTAGGGAGATATTTTTTTTAATACAAATTAAAAAAACAATTCATTTGAATGATTTTTAAGTTATAATAGTGCAAAAATAAAACAAAGTTAAGTCACATAGAAATTGACCGTTTTCACAAGGATTTTAATTCTTTTGCTTATTAGTTGTATATGGCAGCAGCTAAAGTAAGATAACTGTTCTAATACACTGGGAGTGAAAGTTTTTGTAATGAAAAATTACTAACATGAGGATTAAAAATAAGAGTAAGCATCCCATGTGATATTTTAAATCATTAAAGCAAGTGTGTATTTGATTTATGAGTTTCTATAGGAGAGTAGCCATGGTGCAATGACTATAGTAAAGGTATTACCAAAAGTCAAGTATCTTTGCAACTTCTAGAATACAGTTTAGTTGGTCTAGTAAAAGGGAAGGCTAAAGTAAAGGAGTGAAATGAATGAGGATGTAATCAGTAAATTGAAGGATTCTATAACAAATAATTGTGCAAAAAATAATCAGTAAATTGAATCTAATAATCAGTAAATCTAAGGCATTTAAAACTGCATTAAAAAGAATTTAGGCACATTTTCCTTTTAAAAATGCAACAAAATCACCATCTGAAACAAAAAACTACAACAAAACCATCAATAAAAAACAAACCTGAAAGAAGCCCAACAATTTTATCAAAAGGAAATGTCTACAGGGGGGCAATACCTAGCTAAAAGAAAAAGAATCACCTTTTTTTCTGCTAACAACATATTGAGAACTAAAGGAAACACAAGAAATTAAATAAAATATGATATGGAAAAGTATTCTTGGAACAAAAAAATGTTAATTCCTTTGCTAAAGGGAGGGATATTGAAGTTGAGTATGCCTTCCTTGGTTTTTAAGTATTATTGTCTTACCTTTCCCCCTCTTCTTGTCCTTTAATGATGATGTGAACTGAGGATGAACAGTCACATTTAATATTGCTTTTTTTTTGGCAGCCTATCTTTTATTTGCAAACTTGATACACATTTGTATTTGTAGGTGCAAAATAAAAGACAAAGTGTGTGATGTTATAAATTGGTAGCTTTCCTGAATGGTCACTGGAGGAATCACCAGAAGACTGTTGATGAAGTAGAGGTGAAGAAGCCTTTCCTCACTAATTGTATTCAGCGTGTAATTTCTAAACTTCCCTCTGAATTTTGATTTTCAATTAACACTCCCCATTTGAAAATAATTTTCTATTTAATGTAATTGCAGGAAGTAATTTATTGGCTGATTAAGACAGAGGGCCCAGCCTTCCTTAAGAAAACACTCTAACAAACCAGCCTTTAAACTCAACCCATAGCTTTGGACAGCTTTAGTCTATTTTTACAGCTGCATGGTTGTGTTTAATTAGGATTGTGCACGATTGTTCATTGGTGCAGTTTATAGTTGAAATTATTCTTAAGAGACTTTTCATTTTGGGTTTTGTGTTGTGATTAATTTATACTAAACCAACAATCACAGATATTGCTATTGGAAGGAGCCAAGTCACTTTATAATAAGAGGACGTTTGTTGGGGAACTAAAGTCACTCTGAGTTTTGGATTATGACTTTCAATTGTATTTAGCTGTTTTAAAAAGCAGCAGTAAATTCATTCTTTTGTCTTTAATGTGAATGATTACATTATTGGTACTGTTATTATCTGAACTATGAAAACACTCTTGTTGTTAATGGCAAGCTCTTGATAAATTTGCAGAAGAGTTATAATTTGCCTGGTTTTACTATAGTATTTATGAGGCTAATGAAGTAAGTTCTAGATGATTCCTGTATTATAAGAAACATCATTTGGTATCATTTTCTGTAAGTTTATATGCATTTCTCCATTTGTCATTATTGATAGAAATTAGTCAAGGATATACTTATCTAATTCTTTGATAAAGTACTCTTTAGAACATTTTTCTTTCTCCTCAAAGAAAACATAGATATACTTCTGTACTTTTTTTCCTCCATATTATTTTCTAGTATCAAGTCTAGTAGATTAAATTTTTATTATTTGTAGAATGATTATTATAAGTAGGTATCAGCATTTTAATGTGTTTCAAAGCACTTCAAAAGCCTGTAATACTTTTATTTAGAACTGTGCATAATTAGATTAGCTGATCTTACATTAATTTTTTTCACTGTAGGTTACTAAATCTGAGCCCCCTCATTAATTGTGAGAAATTTAGCATTAGCTGTTAAATCCTATGTGAAACATGGGCTGCTACATAAAAACTACTGTTTAAATTGGAATTAACTTAATTATTTTTCTTTGCACTTGATATTCCTTCACTGCAATATTTATGAAAGCATGTGACAGATTTGTAAATTTAACTGTTAATCTCAGATTTCTAGACCCTTTAATCAGTATTTATTTGTCTGTAGAAACAGTACTAGCAAGTTAATGATTTGCTAATTTGAAAAATGCTCATGTGGTTTCCTATGTTAACTGATTTGTGCATTTTTTAAAAATAGTATGAAATCAATTAATGTTAAAGAGCAATTAAGGTGGAGATTTTATTCCTTTCGTTACACAGCAATTTTAGAGCTAAGTACTATAAACCAAAAACAATGTAAAGTTTTAGAAAATATACTCAATTGCCTGTTCTTTTAAGTTATAAACTTCTGGTGATTTTATTTCTAAACATTTTGCTAAGAAAATCATCTCAATAAAGTGATATTCTAAAAGTTTTGAAATTCTGTTTAATAATCATGATTTTCTGATTGTATATGAAAGCACAGAATGAAGACCTTGTCTTCACTGTGCTGAGTGTAGTTGATGTTTACTTGTGGATACATAGAAGAATGTGCAGTAATTGTTTTTGGAGTTTTAAGAATATTATGAATAGTAGGCATTTTACTCTTCATAGTAAATGCTTTGAATCTTATATGTACTTTCTAATATAAAATAGATGCATAGTTATTTCATATACTCAATTAAAATTTCACAAAATTGCCTTAAAACTAATCTAGCATTATCAGCTACTCAATCAGTATGTCACTTAAAAGTTTACTTGTAGCAATTGACACAGCTTGAAGGTCTTTAGAAAAAGATCAGATTGACACTAATCAGTGTTAGGCCTAGTACTCATAATACAAGGTATAAACTAAGAAGTCAGGACCAAGTTTGTTTAGGATTTTCATCATAGATTGCTTACTCTCCTGATTATATTTTCTTACATAGACTTCCTTTGTTCCTACATAAAGCATAAGAGAAATTTGGATATTTGTAATTTCAACTCATCCTCCAAACTGGCTCATTTGCTGTTCATTCATTCATTTTTTTTCATTGCTAGCCATCAACTGAATTACTCTCAATAATCTAGTTGGGAGAACTGGGAGGAAAAATACACACATACATATACTATACATTATGAAAACTTATTCCATAAAAATTTCATTTGTGGATTGGTAAGAAAGAAAATGTGCAGCAATTACTGGGAAGAAGTTTGCTTGAGTTAAAAGCAAAGAGGGAAAGTGGAACAGATAAGCTAAGAGTTCTTTTTCAGTGGTTTAGAGTAGATCATAAACATTTCTGAAGTTAGAGAACTTTCCTTTTTTCCTGAATTAGTCACATGTAAGGGATGGTTTATTCTTTTGCCATTGACAGCCCTTTTAAAAATCCGTGCTGTTTCCTTATTCTGCAGAAGAATGTCTTCGAAGCAAGCCACCTCTCCATTTGCCTGTGCAGCTGATGGAGAGGAAGCAATGACCCAAGATTTGACCTCAAGGGAAAAGGAAGAGGACAGTGATCAACATGTGGCCTCCCATCTGCCTCTGCACCCCATAATGCACAACAAACCTCACTCTGAGGAGCTACCAACACTTGTCAATACCATTCAACAGGATGCTGACTGGGACAGTGTTCTGTCGTCTCAGCAAAGAATGGTGAGCTTTTAAAATCTGGCCACTGTCACCAAGTATGTCTGTTATTATGGGCTCATTACAAATAAGTGTTTTAGAGAAAGCTCAAAGTCTGTATCATTAGAGTTATTTGTGTTCAGGCGCTGAAAACGACCACCTTGTATATTATTAATATATTAATACTAGTTAGTGAGAAAAATTGGAAAATGGTTTGTGGTTTTGTTTTTGTCCATTATTAGGTTGACTTGCCAAAAGATATTTAATTTAATTTCGGGGGAGATTTGGTTATCTTATTCTCTGATTCTCTGTATTTAAGGTGGTGACCTTGATAATACCACAAAATAGGTAGTATGATCCAATAAAGTGTGGCTATGTATTAATATTGAAAAATTATAATAATATCTATGTGAATGAGGTCATATAGTGAATACATCTTCAGTGAGGAAATGCAGGTATTTATCATTTTTAACAGTCATTCTTGATTTATAATAAAGCTTTTCTCACTTATGTGCCTATATATTAACTTCAAAAGGACATGCAAAGCTCCTGAGTATCATTCAATCAAACTGCAGGAGTTTGCCCTAAAGGTAGAAAAAACAATGTCCAATCCATGCAGTGTATTAGCCAGCTTTCCCATGTTAAATTCTACCTGTAACCATCAAAACAGACACCATAATAAGTGACATTATTTATCGAGTTTAAAGCAAAAATATTAAATTTTTTAACATTTAAAACTGACCAAAATCTTAACATATTTTATTAGATTAGGAATTTTAAACCCTGTTTTACATGTCTTAACTTTTGGCTAAATTAATGAAAAATATTTTAAGTGGGAAATGGGGAAAAGTTTTATTCCTTAATAAAAAATAAGGTAATATTTAAAAATGCCTTTACTCTAATAGCATTTTAAAATTCTTGGTCTATGCTTAATGTTTCAGAACCAATTCAAAGACTTAATTTTATAATTTATGGAGGTAGACATTTTTCTTTTTCAGATGATTTTGCAGGCACAATTAGTACTCTGAAGCAGTAGCTGAGAAATAGGGGATTGGACTAGACTAGACTAACTGTTCTAGACTAACTTTAGGTTGAAAGGGGATCATCATTACGCAGTTAGACCCCCTGGAAGATTTGTTTTCCTTGCACAGGGGGAAGAGAGAAGGTATAATAAAGCAAGGCTAAAAGTCTGTTTTTTGATTGAACTTAAGCGGTTCATTTTATAACTCCAATATAGCATGGGTGAAATAGATATTCAGTCACTCTCACTGGCTTTTTGGCAAGATAATAGGGCTATGTTCTATCTTTATTTCAACAAATCATTATGATGCACCTCCTCTGGGCCCAGCATTCTGCTGGGTACTGGTTGTCTAGTAAACAAAACATGCATGATTATGCCTTCATGGAGCTTATATCTAGGAGAGGGAACAGAAATAAATATACACACACAAAGATATAATTAAAATTTGATATGTGTTAAGAAGAAAAAGAACATAATGCCATGTGAGAACATAATGAAATAAACCTCATTTAGAGTGGATGGATAGGAATACCCTCTTTGACCTAAGGATGATAAGAACTAGCCAGGCAAAAAATAGAAGAAAGAGTAAAAATAGCAGAGGGAACATCATGTATGAAGTATTTGAGGTGAGAAAAATATAGCTGAGTTTCAGAAAGTGAAAGATAGTCCTTGTAGCTGAAGTGTAATGAGCGAGGGTGCGACGTAGCGTTAGATATGGTTGGAGAGATTGGTAGGGGCTAGTTATCCAACAAGACCTTGTAAGTAACATTATGGAAGTGAGATTTGATACTAAGTGCAATGGAAAGCCATCGAAGGGTTTAAGAACATTTCAGAAAGATAGTTCTGACTGTATTATGAATAGATGGGGGAAGATGGAGTGAAAGGAGGAAGACCTGCTGGGAAGCTATTTCAGAAATCCAGGTAAGAGATGATGGTGGCTTGGATTAGTGTGGAGGCAGATGGGCTAGAGAGAAGGGTTAGGTTCAAGATATATTTTAGCTTTTATGCCAAATATACTCATGGACAAATCAGAATAACTACACTGGAAAATACAGGTTGAGGCAGAAATAATACAGTTCAAATTCTACTTCTTTAGAGCACTCTTTACTTACTTTTCTTAGTATAATTTAGTTGGTATATTGGCAAGTGCAAAATTGCTTTGGTGAGTTAGTCTCAAAGTTTTATGATCTAAAATTTTGTCAGAAAATAGATATTAATAATTTGCTTACCAAATTTACAAGTGGGATTTATGGTAGTATAAAATAGTTTAAATTTACAAATATGTTATATTAATATAAAGAAATCATACTTGCTGGAAATGTTTTCAAACTTTCATTCTCTTCTGATATCAAACATTACTTTGTACTGGAGCCTTTGTGTATTCTGAATGTCCGGAAGCCAAAATATTTTGTTTTAGCTCCCACTCTATAGTATTTCCCAGCTGTGTACTTATATGGTATAATAAAAGGATTTAACAATTGGGAAATAGCAGCTGCATTTGGAAATTCCCTTTTCATTTGATAGATTCAATAATGTATAACAAGTGTAACATCAGACCTGTAATGACTTATACTGCAAGTATCATATCACCGACCAATTTTTCTTTACAGCAAAGGAAAACAATAGAAGGATTTTAGATTCCTGGACAGCCTTGCAAACCTACATATATTGAGTGTATGTGTTGCAGTGGGGTGACTGTGATGAGAGTAAAACTTAATAAACACTTTGCCTCATTCTACATTCAAGTAAATATTAAATCCGGAAGAATTGTTATGAAGTTAAGTGAAACTTGTAGTTCACTTCAGTGGATCCTATTTGTTACGCACTGTAATTGAACCTCATAAAATCAGCGTAGAGAAATAAAATTTAAAAGAAAGTCTAAAAACAACAACAGAGATTTTATCAGCGCTTAACTCAGTTTCCATTGTAATTTGCTTTCTGTGATGGCCCTCACTCATGAACAGTTAGAAACAGGCACTAAAAGTTTCTTATATACTGGGTTCAGGAAGGGTTTTACTTTGAAATATCAACACCACAGAGGAGCTTTTCTGTAAGACAGGGTAAAGACAAAGCAGGGAAGTTCTGCTAATCCCTACTTCTGGATTAGAAAAAAAATCTTTAGATGTTAAAATTCGGATTAATTATTTTGATGTTGCACTCCAACAAAATATGAGACTATACAGTTTCAAACGAGTGAAAAAATTCATTGTGGAATAAGCAAAGGAGAATAGAAACTTAGAGAACAGAAATTTTAGAGATCAGCATTCCAAGACCGATTGAAGATAAAAAAATTTTAGACTCTGATTTTAATTACCATTACTTATATTATGGACACCAAAATGTTCGATTTTAAATTTAGTGTGCTATGTTAATTTGTAAGATCCGTTTGAAGGCTGAAAAGTTAGTGTAAATAAGAATTCACTGTCCTTGTTTGCTATGTACAACCACTACTATTTTCATTATGGTACCAGTGTACCAGCACCTTTTTTGTAGAGGAATTTTGACACTTCTTTGAAATATATTTTTGCTCCCATTAGAACTGATTCATTAGACAGGAATAAATTCACATAATTTTTTCATCAAAAAATGTATAGTGTATCATTCTTTTTAATGTAAACAAGCATGAAGAACATTTTGTAGTAATATTTAGTGGCTAGAATATAATATTGTGTGTAATGATTATCTGCTAACGATTACTTGAGTGTGTAGCACCTACTAAGTTCTAAGCACAGGGACTTTCTTGTGAATAAGACAGGTATGATCCCCTCACAGAGTGAGACAATTTTAGACAATGGTAAGTGCAATAAAGAAAATTAAATAAGAAAATGTGATTGAGAGTGACTACTTTAAACAAGCTAGGGAAGGTCTTTCTGAAGAGATGACATTTGAGTTGAGATTTGAATAATGAAAGGGAGACAACTATGCAAAAATTTGGGGGAAGATACCCAGCTAGAATATATAGTAAGTGCAGAAACCTCTTAGTTGGTGTATTTGAGCAACAGGAAACAATGGAGTGTCTGCAGTGGAATGGGTGAGGGAGAGAATGGTATGAGATGAAATCTAGGAGGCAGGCAGATGACAGATACTATGGGGTATCATAGGCTACAGTGAGATGTTTCGACTTTACTTCAAGTGAAAGAGGAAGCCATTGGAAGATTTTAAGAAAGAGACTACCATGATTTGATTTATGTTTTTAAAAGATCATATTAGCCGCTGTGTACATAATGGATTGCAAGAGATAACACCACAAACAAGGGTACCTATTAGGAAAACTGTTGCAGTAGTGCAGGTGAGAGTTTGACGGTAAGTGGAAGAGTGGACAGTTGGGGAGTTTATTCTTTGAAGAGTTCCCATAGAGTCTGAAGAAGACAAGATTCACACAGAGGGTGAGAATATGTTATGTAATATACATGTGGGCAGAAATTTAGTCAAGAATGAACAGGAAGTGAAGTCGATGAGACCAGGGCATGGGGAAGGGTAAGGCTTGCTCCTGGACCAAGAATGGTCCCATGTGAGGACAGAAGCTTTTTGCCTAATAGGGAGATATTTACAGGTGACTTCCAGGGTAGGTTATGGGAATGTGGGCTAGACACCAACAGTATCTCTTACAAGATCCCCAAAGTGACAGGATTCTAAGTGGGACCTCTTGCGTGCATGTGCACCTGTGCACTTACATGCATTCTCATACTGATATATATTTTAAGCCAAAATGGGATTATATGCATTTGGGTTTTAACTACTAGTCTAATTAGGTAGAAATAATCATACTGGACCCTCAGGCCCAGAATATCAGAACTCCTTATTTTAGAGACCTACTTAAATTCCCCCAAGTTTTATCTTCTAGAAAAGTTTAAAAAATAATATTCCACTATGAATAAAAGATGCCAATAAAGTCGTTTGTTGTAATTTAAAAAAAAAGTAATAATAGGCATGTTGAGATATTTAGTAAATAATTGTTGGGAACAATACTTTCTTGCTTGCAAACAATTTCTCCTCTCTGCCTTTCTTGCTTTCAGTTCAATGAAGTTGCTAATCAACTCTGAAGTGTTCTATGTAGTTCGCTTTGAGTCATAAAAATTCTGGTGTGGACTTTGTACCATTCCTGGGAATGGAGCTGTTGCCATTACATGATAACATAGTCCAGGAACTTTGGGTGAGGATTTAATCCTTCCCAGCCATGCTTTATGTCTTGACAGACTTTTAGAAGATTTCTAATTTTGTTACCTTTTAAAAGATTTTAAAAACTTGAATTGTTGCCAGTTTTTGTTAAGATTTAGTAATTTAAGGTAGTAGGTAGCACTCATATAAAATTAATTTATTTTTTATTTTTATTATTTTCCTCACATTTACTTTAGAAAGTGTAGTGAAACCCACTGGTTCACCTGGTCCGAGCTATGTGCAGGGTTTATGTTCATCTTTTTGGTACCTGATTGGGTCTATGAAGCACTGGGGAAAAAAAATCCATACACTAGGGAAGTTTAGACTTCTTGAGAAATTTAGTTACTACTACTCTCATTTTAGGATTTGGATATTCATTCACTTTAAGTAAAATTCAAACCTAGACTTCTGGTAATAAGTGAAAATGTTCATCCTTGCCCCTGAGTCATGGAACAACATTCTCCAGGAAGCCCTGTGGGAGATTTCCCATTTTCTATAACTTTGAAACTATATTAGCATACAGTATTGTCCGTTTTTAAACCCATCTCAGAAACTTAATGACAGAAATTTACTTACAGTTTGGACCAAAAAATAAAACCATATTTATGGCATGGTGTAGGTAGTGAAATAGACAACTAATGCTGTCTAGTGTTAACACATTGACCACCTTTATATATGCACACCTTGCTTATGTGCACTGTTTCATTCCTGCTCTTAAAAAATGTATATTTAAGAAAAAACTTTCCTAAACCTGGCTTATTTAAACAAAATGATTATTGGCATGCTACTTGGAAATATCTCATTGTTTATGGAAATTTGAATTATTTTATCATTATTTTTATTGATATAATACATCTTTCTAAATATACTTTTTGGAAAAGATTTCTTACTTACATAGCTATTATCAAAATCTTTATAAAAAGTAGAAACATTGACATGCTCCGGAATAGTTGGCTTTTCCCCCTCCTGGGCAAGAAGGAATCAGGTATGCATGCTGATTAACACACTCCAGTCATTAACGTGTGATTATGTGGGCTGCATATTGAGCACCTGCCAAAATATAAAAATCCAGTACTTTGTTACATCTGTGCAAAGACTTTTTGCATTTCTTTTGCATTTTGACAGTTCAAGGAAAATCAGACCCCAGTATCTTTTCTTTTTTTTTTTCAGTGTAATAAAATTGTGTGTACAGAATGTTTTCAAGGAGATAGGATATGTCATGTTTATTTTTATTTTAATCTTTCGGGCTGTATAAGATCCAGTGACTGGGGTTTGCAGAACTCTGACTGTAATATGAATCTCTTAATGAACTTCATCACCATGATTCACTTACAATTTACAGCATTCCTTCATGTTCATAAGGATTATCTTTTCTGGGATTCAGCCAATATTCCTCTAGTTTGCTTTATTTTTATGTGATACCTTTATGTCTCATAAATATTTTGTTTTCATTCTTTCACCAATATGCTGTTAGTGTACACCTCATAGTGATGCCAGGGCTGCTATGGTTTGATTTTTCCTATCCAATATCCATTTGCAAATATTCCTTCATGACAAATGTGTAGCTTGGGCTCTATAGCATTTCCAGACACTTAGGAAAAGTCACTTTTCGATAATTATTTAAAATAAGATTGGTTACTCTGAAAATCTGGTATGATCTCGTCTAACAGCTTGATTGAGCAGGCCTATTCTACTCAGCTTTTCTTTTCTTGATGGATTTAAATGGCATTTGAATGTAGTAGAAGATTTTTTTTTTTTTAAATAAGCTTCTCGTTAAAATTGGTCGGTATTAATCATAGGAAGCTGATCTCAGGACACCAATAATTTTCTAATTAAAGCAGAACTTCACAAGCAAATTTCAATCTATAGGTGGTTCTAATTAATGTATACTTTCTTGTACAGAATTCCTTCTTCCTCAGTGATGATTTGGATATATCACTGTAATGAAATATCATAACTGGAATAATGAAATCTGCACATTTCTGTAATGTTTCTAAGCATTATGGTATAGAAAGTAATGTATATAAATATTATATAGCATGCAGTCATTTACATGACTAATTTGAACTTTTTCAAGATTAGAATGAGATACGAATTTTAAGGTCCTTCTAGATTAGCATGAATAAGATGATGATACATATGATAGCGTGTTGCTTTGGGAGCAGAAAGCTGGAGTTGTGTTTCTACTCCTCCAGATCTACCTTCTTATTTTAATTTGAAGAGGGTTACTTTCCATAAAGTCAACTTAACATGACAAATCCTGCTGCCACCATTTATTTGGAGATGAGATTGTAAGGGCTCTCTTTGATTATTGAGTCAAACCACCTGCACTAAGCAGGAAAGATCCTACTTTGTTCCTTCCATGAACATATCTAACCTTTCTTGAACACATCTAGTGAATGTGCCTTAATTACCTTGATATGCAAATTATCCCACTGTTTAACTGTCCTCTGTAATAAGAAGTTTTCCTTGCTTTCCAAGAGAAATGTAACCTTTTTAAAGAAGAACAACTTCAAGCTATTATTCCTTTTGTTAATATAGCTTTCAATGTGATGACATATTTATTTTTTATACCCTTAACCTCTTAAGTATTACTTTGGTATTACTACAGTCCCGTGACCTCTAGGCATTATTTTTCTAGGTGATGCAAGTTGAGTTCAATAGTATGTCTCTGTGTAAACCACATCCTCAAATCCAAAGTATGAATTACACACCTTTGCTAATAAAATTGTACATTCAGGTAAAAATTAGAAATGAATACTTATGCATGTTATCTCTCTTCTTTATATTTAATTAGCACCCTAGAAAATGGGAAACCCTATTTAATAAAATGATTAGAAATTATTTTGTAAACTTCTGCTTTGATTATAATTTAACTCTAATTTGTTTTTGCTGCCAGTGTACTGAGAATACCTAGAATACAATAGTCTCAAATTCATCAAACTTTTGGGAAGAAATGTGCCCTCAGTCAAGCATAGATAGATTATTGTGGTATAATAGAAGAGACTCATTTACCTTGAAACACAAAGAATTAGAACATTTTTTGGAAATTAGTGTTATTTAGGAATTTTTTGGTTAGTTCTAGTGGTTAATTAGTAGTTTTTTTTACATTACTGTGGGCTAGCCAGGATTAAACTAGAGTAATCCATGAACAAATTGAGAAAACCTTTGCTCTTGAATTCAGAGTTAATATTTGGCCTTCCGTTGTATTAATTTTTTTGTACATGGTATGCTTCTACCAAAATGCCTTTCTTGTTTTTGATATATTCTGATACATTTTGATATATATTCTGATATATATGTTCTGATATATATTATATGTGAAGTTGATTAAAGTTCATTTATTTTGCTTTCTGTAATTGACAGTAAAATTAGAGTTTAGCTCTCCTTTCAGCTACTGTTCTCTTGGATCCATGAGGAATGCCACAGTAGGGCAAGGAATGAATCTGAATCTCAGTTTTTGGATTTTTCAAAATTAAGAGAGAAAAATAAAAATTCACACCCCTCCCTTACCCAGAGAGAAAGGATGGGCTCTGTGATTGTAACTGAGCCATCGATTCAAGGTTGTGTGTTGTCTTCAGGTACTTGCTGCTTTGTGGTAAATTGGTGACAGTTTTGTGCCAAGTTTTCCTTTTTCTGGAAATGTAAATACAGATAGATAGATGTTGATTGATAGATAGATAGATAGATAGATAGATAGTTTTATAAGCACATAGCCTCCAAAGAATCATTTTTAATCTCTGTACTTGTTTTATCTGTAAAAACTTAGCGAGCTAGAGATGTTATTTAAAAATTACTAGACTACAAAGAGTTTCCTGTTATGCCATTATATATATTTACTTGACATATTAGAAGGAAATTAAAGGCTTTTGTGGTGAAATTCTCAAAATTGGGAATTTTACTTGGGCAAGATCCTAGTGAAGACAGGAGATTGTTGAGTTCACAGAGTGGCTGGGAGGGCTCAGTGTGTATGACGGATAGAGCAACCCACTCTCTAGTTGCTTTTCCATAGGCAAACTAGACCATGAAAGGACTTCACTGTTAATAGAGTGTAATCTCTCTTAAGGAACAAATGGATTTGACTGACCTTGACTGGGCTCTGGTACTTTTTATTGTTAAGATTTGTGAGGAATTAAGAGGACACTCTGGCTATTTCTTTTTTTGTGTGACCCCAGACTCATCATTTTTATTTTATTATTTTTAAAAAATTTTATTTATTTTTAAATTTTTTTCCTGTTCTAAGCATTTTATATGTATTGAGTCATTTAATTTTTATAATAACCTTATAAGGTAGGTGCTAGTACTATCCCCATTTCATTGATGAGGAAACCAAGTCACCAAGATTTAGTGACTTGCTCAAGGTCCCAAAGCTCAAGTTCACTCAAGTGGCTGAGTTAGGATTTTTTTTTAAACATCTTTATTTGAGTATAATTGCTTTACAATGGTGTGTTAGTTTCTGCTGTATAACAAAGTGAATCAGCTATACATATACATACATCCCCATATCTCCTCCCTCTTGTGTCTCCCTCCCACCCTCCCTATCCCACCCCTCTAGGTGGTCACAAAGCACCGAGCTGATCTCCCTGTGCTATGCAGCTGCTTCCCATTAGCTATCTATTTCACATTTGGTAGTGTATATATGTCATTGCTACTCTCTCACTTCGTCCCAGCTTACCCTTCCCCCTCCCCGTGTCCTCAAGTCCATTCTCTATGTCTGCGTCTTTATTCCTGTCCTGCCCCTAGGTTCTTCAGAACAATTTTTTTTTTTTTTTTAGATTCCATATATATGTGTTAGCATACAGTATTTGTTTTTCTCTTTCTGACTTACTTCACTCTGTATGACAGACACTAACTCCATCCACCTCACTACAAATACCTCCATTTCGTTTCTTTTTATGGCTGAGTAATATTCCATTGTATATATATGTGCCACATCTTCTTTATCCATTCATCTCTTGATGGACACTTAGGTTGCTTCCATGTCCTGGCTATTGTAAATAGTGATGCAATGAACATTGTGGTACATGACTCCTTTTGAATTATGGTTTTCCCAGGGTATATGCCCAGTAGTGAGATTGCTGGGTCGTATGGTAGTTCTATTTTTAGTGTTTTAAGGAACCTCCATACTGTTCTCCATAGTGGCTATATCAATTTACATTCCCACCAACAGTGCAAGAGGGTTGCCTTTTCTCCACACCCTCTCCAGCATTTATTGTTTGTAGATTTTTTGGTGATGGCCATTCTGACTGGTGTGAGGTGATACATCATTGTAGTTTTGATTTGCATTTCTCTAATGATTAGTGATGTTGAGCATTCTTTCATGTGTTTGTTGGCAATCTGTATATCTTCTTTGGAGAAATGTCTATTTAGGTCTTCTGCCCATTTTCTGATTGGGTTGTTTGTCTTTTTGATATTGAGCTGCATGAGCTGCTTGTATATTTTGGAGATTAATCCTTTGTTACTTGCTTCGTCTGCAAATATTTTTTCCCATTCTGAGGGTTGTCTTTTGCACAGCAAAGGAAACCATAAACAAGACTTTATGGTTTATGGTTTCCTTTGCTGTGCAAAAGAAACATGGTTTCCTTTGCTCTGCAGAAGGTTTATGGTTTCCTTTGCTGTGCAAAAGCTTTTAAGTTTCATTAGGTCCCATTTGTTTATTTTTGTTTTTATTTCCATTTCTCTAGGAGGTGGCTCAAAAAGTATCTTGCTATGATTTATGTCAAAGAGTGTTCTTCCTATGTTTTCCTCTAAGAGTTTTATAGTGTCTGGCCTTACATTTAGGTCTTTCTTCCATTTTGCCCAGCCTCATCATTTTTAAATAGACAACAAGACATAGGTAGTTATCATATTGATAGTTGTTTCTGGGGGCTTAATTACTACCCTTTTTCCTAGTGGATCCCAACTACCTTACTTTTTCCCTAAAAGCTTAATATCTTATTTTCTATTTTTACTGAAGCTACTCTTATACCTTTGAATGATTGTAGAATCCCCCTTTCTTATCCCCAGTTTCTGTCATGAATTGGGGACAGGTTTCCCAGAAGCTGGATTAAACAGCATTTCAAAAGATCATTTTTGCCATACTCCAAGCACTCCTCTTCCCTGCCAGCTCTGAGCTAGTGTCAAACAACAGGTTTCTGGTACCTTGACTCTCCTATTTTCAAGGCTATTCCTATTTTTGTTATAGGGTAGGGAGGTTTTTTACTTTGCCTCCTTTGCTTTAGTTACTCAATTCTTTTTTTTAAAAAAATATTTATTTATTTATTTTGGCTGCGTCGGTTGTTAGTTGCAGCACGTGGGATATTTTGTTGTGGTGCATGGGCTCTTTGTTGCGGTATGC
Organism: Eubalaena glacialis; assembly: GCF_028564815.1. Taxonomy (NCBI): domain Eukaryota; kingdom Metazoa; phylum Chordata; class Mammalia; order Artiodactyla; family Balaenidae; genus Eubalaena; species Eubalaena glacialis. Next base: position 81,771,868 of record NC_083725.1, on the reverse strand, counting down.
GGGCTTCTCTCTATTTGCGGCACGCGGGCTCCAGAGTGCACAGGCTCAGTAGTTGTGGCACGTGGGCTCTGTAGTTTCGGCATGCGGGCTTAGTTGCCCTGCGGCATGTGGGATCTTAGTTCCCCAAACAGGGATTGAACCCGCATCCCCTGCATTGGAAGGCAGATTCTTAACCACTGGACCACCAGGGAAGTCCCTAGTTACTTAATTCTGATGTCTGAGGTTTGTCCACCATCTCAAAGTGCTTTAATTATTCCTCATTTGGATGACACTTATGCAACATGGGTTCCTGGTGATCTGACTGATACCTGGATCCTGTGATGTGCATATAACTAGAGCGTCCATCATAGCCTTCAGTTCATTTAAAGCATACTAGGTGCTTTGCTGACTACATATTAAAAATACACAGTTATTTTTATATTATTTGAGAGCTCTGGTAGCTCTCAAATGGGGAAGAAAAGGAAACAACTGCAAAACAGGAGAGCATTAGGATAATAGATTTGATGCTAGAGTAAGTAGTCACCTCTTAAGAAAAGCTCTACAAAATCATTTGAGACTCTCTGTGCATAGAAACTTGCTCTGTAAGAATTTGTTCAATTACGCCTCTCAACTTCTGCATAATCACCCCCTCTTTCCCCAGTGCCTCAATTTGTCAAAGAAAACACCCTTTTGATTCAGTGGAAATATTTTCCCTGGGGTTATTTAGAGGAAACTTAATTTAGAGGAAAGGATGTTACCTCGTAGAAGGCCTGTGCTTATCTCTGCCACTAATCTCCTGACTTCAGTTTCTTCATCTCAAAAATGAAAGATTCAAAGCATGCAGCAGCAGTCAGAGCTGGGCCCCTCTGCTGGGCCAGGGGCCAGCTCTGCCCACCAGTGCACTGCAGCTGTAGCTGTGGCTCTGCCATAATAGGAGGGCAGAGGCAGCCCACATAGGGGACGTCCCTTGAATCCCTGGCTCTGATGGCCAGGTGAGATTGCACTTCTGAGCCCCACAGGACATCTCCTACATAAGGTGACTCCTTAAGACTGGGAAAGGTAGCTGATTTACCTAATACATAGGAACAAACATAGGGAATTAGGCGAAATGAGGAGACTGAGGAATATGCTTTAATTGAAAGAATAAGACAAAACCTCAGAAAAAGAACTAAACAAAATGGAGATAAGCAATCTAGCTGATAAAGAATTCAAAGTGATGGTCATAAAAATGCTTACCAAACTTGGGAGAAGAATGGATGAACACAGTGAGAACTTAGAGATAGGAAATATGAGCATCACACAGAAATTATAAGTGAACTGAAAAATACACTAGAGGGACTCAACAGCAGACTGGATGATGTAGAAGAACAGTCAGTAGAAGCTGGAAGACAAAGCAATGGAACTCACCGAGACAGAGCAGAAAAATGAAAAAAGAATTTTTAAAAAATGAAGATACCTTCAGGGACCTTTGGGACAACATCAAGCAGAATAACTTTTGCTTTATAGGGATCTCAGATGGAGAAGAGAGAAAGGGCCAGAAAAATTATTTGAAGAAATAGTGGCTGAGAACTTCACTAGTCTGGGAATCTAGGAAAGGAAACAGGCATCCAGGTATGAGCTCAAAGAGACATACATCAAGACACATTATAATTAAAATGGTTAAAGTTAAAAATAAAGAGACCCCCAAAACAGCAAGGGATAACAACTTGCTATGTACAAGGGAAACCCCATAAAGCTATCAGCAGATTCTTCAGCAGAAACTTTACAGGCTAAAAGGGAGTGGAATGACATATTCAAAGTGCTGAAAGGAAAAACTTCCAATCTAGAATTCTCTACTCAGCAAGGTTATCATTCAGAATTAAAGGAGAGATTGAGTTTCCCAGATAAACAAAAGCTTGAGGAGTTCATCACCACTAAACTGGCACCATAAGAAATGTTAAAGGGACTTCTTTAATCTGAAAAGAAATGACACTAATTAATAATAGGAAAACATACAATGCAGGTGGTCAAAATGTACAAACTTACAGTTATAAGATAAATAAGTACTAGGGATGTAATGTACAACATGATTAATACAACTAACACTTGCTTTATTATGTATGAAGGTTGTTAAGAAAGTAAATCCTATGAATTCTCATCACAAGGAAAAATTGTTTTCTTTTTATTTTGTATCTATGTGAGATGATGGATGTTCACTAAACTTACTGTGATAATCATTTCATGATGTATGTAAGTCACATCATTATGCTGTGCACAAACTTATACAGTGCTGTATGTCAATTATATCGCAATAAAACTGGAAGAAAAAAGAAAACATATAAAAATAAAAATCCCACTGGAAAAAGTAAATATATAATATTAATAAAGTAATAAAATCTCACTGGAAAAAGTAAATATTTTATATAAATAAAAGTAATAAATAAAAGTAGATATATAGTAAAAGTAAATATATAATAAAAGTAAATATATATAATATATATAAAAGTAAATATATAATATATATAAATAAATAATATATATAATTGATCAATCATTTATAAAGCAAACATGAAGGTTACAAGACAAAAGTGGTAAAATTAAGTAAAATTACAATATTTAGTTAAGGGATGCATAAAATAAAAAGATATAAAATGAGTCATCAAAAGTATAAAACGTGGGTGAGGGAGAGTAAAAAGATAAAGCTTTGGAATGTGTTCAAATTTAAGTTGTTACCAATTTAAAACTGTTACCAATCTAAGACTGCTATATACATAGGATGTTATGTGTGAACTTCACAGTAACCACAAGTAACTCCACACAAGATAATGAGAAAGGAATCTGAACATAACACTAAAGAAAATCACCAAACACAAGGGAAGAGAGAAAGAGAAGAAGAAAGAAACAGAGAGGAACTACAAAAACACTCAGAAAACAATTAACAAAATGGCAATAAGTACATATCTATCAATAATTACTTTAATTGTAAATTTGCCAATCAAAACACATAGAGTAGTTGAGTGGATAAAAAAACAAAACTCAGGGCTTCCCTGGTGGCGCAGTGGTTGAGAATCTGCCTGCCAATGCAGGGGACACGGGTTCGAGCCCTGGTCTGGGAAGATCCCACATGCCGCGGAGCAACTGGGCCCGTGAGCCACAATTACTGAGCCTGCGCGTCTGGAGCCTGTGCTCTGCAACAAGAGAGGCCGCGACAGTGAGAGGCCCGTGCACCGCAATGAAGAGTGGCCCCCGTTTGCCGCAACTAGAGAAAGCCCTCGCACAGAAACGAAGACCCAACACACCCCAAAATAAATAAATAAATAAATAAATAACAAAACTCGACTACATGCTGCCTACAAGAGAATAACTTCAGATGTAAGGATACACAGACTGAAAGTAAAAGGATAGAAAAAGATATTTCATGCAAATGGAAATGAAAAGAAAGCTGGAGTAGCAATACTCATATCAGACAAAATAGACTTCAGAACAAATATGCTAATAAAAGACAAAGAAGGTCATTATATAATGATAAAGGAGTCAATCCAGCAAGAATATGTAACATTTATAAATGTATATGCACCCAACATAGGATCACTGAGATATATAAAGCAAATATTAACAGACCTAAAGAGAGAAATTGAAAGCAATACAATAATAGTAGGGGAAGTTAATACCCCACTTACATCAATGGATAGACCGTCCAGATAGAAAATCAATCAGGAAACATCGGGCTTTTATGGCACATTAGACCAGATTGACTTAGTAGATATATAGTTGACCCTTGAACAACACAGGTTTGAATTGTGCAGGTCCACTTATATGTGGATTTTTTCCAAGAGATATACAGAAATATACATGTAGAATATCATGTGCAAGACGTGTATTGAAGTGGATAGCCTCTCCTTTCATAGGCATAAGGTGATATTTAATATAAAATTGATAAGGTGTCAGTTTTCTTAATGTTCATAACTTTGCTTTCAAAGAATTACATTACCGGAATATATGCCCCTCATAATTGGAGAAATTGTGTATCAGCCTATCATCACAGGTATGCACTCTCCCCACTTTTATTGGAAGTATTGGAAGTCCTAGCCACAGCAATTAGGCAAGAAAAGAAACAAAAGGCATCAAAATTAGAAAGAAAGAAGTTAAACTGTTACTATTTGCAGATGACATGATACTATATATAGAAAACCCTAAAGACACCACCAAAAAAACCCTTAGAACTATAAAATGAATTCAGTAAAAGCATAGGATACAAAATCAGTATACAGAAATTTATGGCATTTCTATACACTAATAATGAATTATCAGAGACATTAAGAAAACAGTCTCATTTACAATCACATCAAAAAGACTAAAATACCTAGGAATAAATTTAACCAAGGAGGTGAAAGACCTGTGCACTGAAAACTGTAAGACACTGATGAAAGAAGTTGAAGAAGACACAAATAAATGGGAAGATATTTTGTGCTCATGGATTGGAAGAATTAATACAGGCAAACCTTCCTTGTTTTGTTGTGCTTTGCTTTATTGTGCTTCACAGGTATTGCATTTTTTGCAAATTGAAGGTTTGTGGCAATCCTAGATCAAGCAAGTCTATTAGTACCATTTTTTCCAACCGCATTTGCTCATTTTGTGTTTCTGTGTCACATTTTGGTAATTCTCACAGTATATCAAAATATTATTATTATTATTATGTTTGTTATGGTGATCTGTGATCAGTGATCTTTGATGTTACTATTAGAATTGTTTTGGGACACCACAAATTGTGCCCATATAAAAGGGTGAACTTAATAATGTTGCGTGTGTTCTGACTGCTCCACTGACTGGCCATTCCCCCATCTCTCTCCCTCTCCTAGGGTTTCCCTATTCCCTGAGACACAGCAATACTGAAATTAGGCAGTTAATAACCCTACAGTGTCCTCTACCTGGGAAGAATTGCATGTCTCTCACTTTAAATCAAAAGGTAGAAATTATTAAGCTTAGTGAGGAAGGCATGTTGAAAGGCAAGATAGGCTGAAAGGTAGGCCTCTTGTACCAAACAGTTAGCCAGGTTGTGAATGTGAAGGAAAAGTACTTGAAGGAAATTTAAAGTGCTACTCCAGTGAGCACACAAATGATAAGAAAGCAAAACAGTCTTATTGCTGATATAGAGAAAGTTTTAGTGGTCTGGATAGACTATCAAACCAGCCACAAAATTCCCTTAAGCCAAAGTCTAAAATTCCCTTAAGCTAAAGCAAGGCCCTACTTCTCTTTAATTCTATGAAGACTGAGAGAAGTGAGGAAGCTGCAGAAGAAAAGTTTGAAGTTAGCAGAGGTTGGTTCATGAGATTTAAGAAGCCGTCTTCATAACATAGGAGTGCAAGGTGAAGCAGCAAGTGCTGGTGTAGAAGCTGAGCAAGTTATCCAGAATATTTAGCTAAGATAATTTTTAAAGGTAGCTACACTAAACAACAGATTTTCAATGTAGATAAAACAGCCTTATATTGGAAGAAGATGCCATCTAGGTCTTTCATAGCTAAAGAGGAGAAGTCTATGAATGCCTGACTTCAAAGCTTCAAAGACAGGGCTAATGCAACTGGTGAATTGAAGTTGAAGCCAATGCTCATTTACCGTTCTGAAAATCCCAGGGCCCTTGAGGATTACGCTAAATCTATTCTGCCTGTGTTCTATAAATGGAACAACAAAGCCTGGATGACAGCACGCCTGTTTACAACATGGTTTACTGACTATTTTAAGCCCATTGTTGAGACCTACTGCTCAGAAAAAAAGATTCCTTTCAAAATATTACTGCTCACTGACAATGTACCTAGTCACCCAAGAGCTCTGATGAAGATGTACAACGAGATTAATGTTGTTTTCATGCCTGCTAACACAGCATTCAATCTGCAGCCCATGGCTCAAGGAGTAATGTCAACTTTCAAGTCATTATTTAAGAAATACATTTAGTAAGGCTACAGCTGCCATAGATAGTGATTCCTCTGATGGATCTGGGCAAAGTAAATTGAAAACCTTCTGGAAATGATTTACCATTCTAGATGCCTTTAAGAACATTCATGATTCATGGGAAGAGGTCAAAATATCAACATTAATAGGAGTTTGGAATAAATTGATTCCAATCCTCATGGGTGACTTTGAGAGGTTCAAGACTTCAGTAGAGGAAGTAACTGCAGATGTGGTAGAAATAGCAAGAGAACTAGAATGAGAAGTGGAGCTTAAAGATATGACTGAATTGCTGCAGTCTCATGGTAAAACCTTAATGAGGAGTTGCTACTTATGGGTGAACAAAGAAAATGGTTTCTTGAGATGGAATCTACTCCTGGTGAAGATCCTGTGAAGATTGTTAAAGTGACAACAGAGGCTTTAGAATATTACATGAACTTAGTTGATAAAGTAGCAATAGGCTTTGAGAGGACTGACTCCAATTTTGAAAGAAGTTCTATTGTGGGTGAAATGTTACCAAACAACATTGCAGGCTACAGAGAAATCCTTCATGAAAGGAAGAGTCAATTGATGTGGCAAACTTCATTGTTGCCTTATTTTAAGAAATCACTACAGCTACCCAAACCTTCATCAATCACCACCCTGATCAATCAACAGCCATCAACATTGAGGCAAGACTCTCCACCAGCAAAAAGATTATGACTTGCTGAAGGCTAGATGAGGTTAACATTTTTCAGCAATAAAGTATTTTTAATTGAGATATGTACTTTTTTTTAGACAGAATGCTATTGCACACTTAATAGACTACAGTGTAGTGTAAACAACTTTTAAATGCATTGGGGGGACTTCCCTGGCAGTCCAGTGGTTAAGACTTTGCCTTCCAATGCAGGCCGTGTGGGTTCGATCCCTGGTCAGGGAGCTAGGATCCCACTAGCCTCACGGCCAAAAAACCAAAACGTAAAACAGAAGCAATATTGTAACAAATTCAATAAAGACTTTAAAAATGGTCCACATCAAAAAAAAAAAAAATAAATGGATTGGGAAAAATTTGTGTGACTTGCCTTATTGTGATTTTCACTTTATTACGGTGGTCTGGAACTAAACCCACACTATCTCCAAAGTATGGCTTTATTGTTAAAACCCAAAGCAATATACAGATTCAGTGCAATCCCCATCATCCACTGGCATATTTCACAGAACTAGATCAAACAATTCTAAAATTTGTATGGAACCACAAAAGATCCCAAATAGCCAAACAATCTTGAGAAAGAAGAACAAAGCTGGAGGTATTACACTCCCTGATTTCAAATTACGCTACAAAGCTACAGTAGTCAAAACAGTATTGTACTGGCACAAAAACAGATACACAAATCAGTGGAGCAGAATTGAGAACCCAGAAATAAATCTACACATATATGGACAATTAATTTATGACAAAAGAGCAAAGAACATACAATGGATAAAGGATTGTCTTTTCAATAAATGGGGTTGGAAAAGCTGGACAGCTACATGCAAAAGAATGAACCTAGGCCACTCTCTTAACACCATACACAAAAATTAACGGAAAATGCATTAAAGCCTTGAATGTAACACCTGAAACCATAAAATTCCTAGAAGAAAACATAGGTGATAATCTCATTGACATCAGTCTTAGTGATTTTTTTGTGGATCTGACTTCAAAGGCAAGGGAAACAAAAACACAAATAAAAAAATGGAACTACATCAAACTAAAAAGCTTCTGCAGAGTGAAGGAAAACATCATCAAAATGAAAAAGCAACCTACTGAATGGGAGAGATATTTGCAAATCATACAGCTGATAAGGGGTTAATATCCAAAGTATATAAAGAACTCATACAAACAACCTGATCAAAAAATGGGCAGAGGATCTGAATAAGCATTTTTCCAAAGAAGACATGCAGATGGCCAACAGGAACATGAAAAGATGTTCAACATCACTAATTATTTTTAAAAAATTTTATTGGAGTATAGTTGATTTACAATGTTGTGTTACTTTCTGCTGTACAGCAAAGTGAATCATTTATACATATACATATATCCACTCTTTTTTAGATTCTTTTCACATATAGGTCATTACAGAGTATTGAGTAGAGTTCCCTGTGCTATACAGTAGGTCCTTTAATTATCTATTTTATATAGAGTAGTGTGTATATGTCAATTCCAATCTCCCAATTTATCCCTCCCTCCCCTTCCCCCCAATAACCATAAGATTGTTTTCTACCTGTGTAACTCTATTTCTGTTTTGTAAATAAGTTCATTTGTACCATTTTTAAAGATTCCACATATAAGCAATATCATACGATATTTGTCCTCTGTCTGACTTACTTCACTCAGTATGACAATCTCTACGTCCATCCATGTTGCTGCAAATGGCATTATTTCGTTCTTTTTTATGGCTGAGTAATATTCCATTGTATATATGTACCACATCTTCTTTATCCATTACTCTTGTCGATGGACATTTAGGTTGCTTCCATGTCTTGGCTATTGTAAATAGTGCTGCAATGAACATTGGGGTGCATGTATTTTTCGAATAATGGTTTTCTCTGGATATATGCCCAGGAGTGGGATTGCTGAATCATATGGTAGCTCTATTTTTAGTTTTTTGAGGAACTTCCATACTGTTTTCCATAGTGGCTGTACCGGTTTACATTCCCACCAACAGTGTAGAAGGGTTCTCTTTTCTCCACACCTTCTCCAGCATTTACTGTTTGTAGTTTTTTTGATGATGGCCATTCTGACTGGTGTGAGGTGATGTATCATTGTAGTTTTGATTTGCATTTCTCTAATCATTAGTGATGCTGAGCATCCTTTCATGTGCTTTTTGGCGGTCTGTATGTCTTCTTTGGAGAAATGTCTATTTAGGTCTTCTGCCTATTTTTTGATTGGGTTGTTTGTTTTGATGATATTAAGCCGCATGAGCTGTTTGTAAATTTTGGAGACTAATCCCTTGTTGGTCACATCATTTGCAAATATTTTCTCCCATTCTGTGGGTTGTCTTTTCAATATCACTAATTATTAAGGAAATGCAGATCAAAACCACAATGAGATATCACTTTATACCTCGTAGAACGGCTATGATTAAAAAGATAATAAATAACTAATGTTGGAGAGGATATGGAGAAAAGGGATCCATTGTACACTGTTAGTGGGACTATAAATTTCTGCAGCCACTATGCAAAACAGTATGGAGATTTCTCAAGAATAGAACTATTATATGACCCAGCTATTCCACTTTTGGGTATTTTATTCAAAGAACATGAAAACACTAATTTGAGGAGTTATAAACACCCCTACGTTCATTACAGCATTATTTACAATAGCCAAGATGTGGAAATAACATGATAACCTGTGTCCATCAATGGATGAATGGATAAAGAAGATGTGATACACACACACACACACACACACGCACAAAATGGAATACAGCTATAAAAAAGAATGATATCCTGCCATTTACAACAACATGGATGGACATTGAGGGTATTATGCTAAGTGAAATAAGTCAAACAGAGAAAGACAAATACCTATGTTTTCACTCATATGTGGAATCTAAAAAAAAAAGAACAACCAAATAAAAATAAACAAAAACAAACTCATAAACACAGAGAACAGATCAGTAGTTACCAGAGGGGAAGCAGGTTGAGGGGGTGGGTAAAATGGGTGAAGCAAGTCAACTGTATAGTGATGGATGGTAACTAGACTTGTGGTGGTTATCACTCTGCAGTCTAAACAAATGTTGAATTAGCTAATGCTATACACCTGAAACATTTAAAAAAAGATTGGGGGGTATTTAAAAGAGGGATCAGAGGGAAATTACATTGCTCAAAGCTGGATTTTCTGTGAAACTTTGCTGATGTCAACATGAGCATGGATAAACACGTTTGAAAATATTCTATAATCTATGAAAATGTATAAAGTGGAGTCCTTGGATATGAGTTTTTAATGTTAATGATAATACGAAAAAATATAACTAGCTATTAAATGAGAAGAAAGGGGGATTTTGTTCTAGATTAAAGAGACTTAAGAGCATAACGAAATATAAATCATGAACTTTGATTGGATTCAGTTTTGAAAAAAAATATTTAGGGACAACTGTGGAAAGTTTAATATGGGTTGTATATTAGGTGCCTTAAAAGGATTATTATTCATTTTCTTAGGTATGATAATCATATTGTGGTTATGTGGGAGAATATCCTTATTTTCTGCAGATGCATGCTAAGGTATTTAGGGGTAAGATGGCATGTGATGTCAATAATATGCTCTAAAATGTTTGAGCAATATAATTAGATAGATACATACATACATATATACATAGAGCAATATGACAAAATGTTAATAATTGTCAGTCAGCCTAGCTGATCATTATAATAGTATTCGTTATATTATTCTTTCTAGTTTTCTGAATGTTTAAAAATTTTTTCCTATTAAATTTAAAATGCCCATGTGGTAAAAAATGAAAGATTTGACCTATAATCATCAAGCCTCTTGCTACTTCTTACTTTCTTGGTTTCAAGGTTAAAATTGTTTTAGCAAATTTAATCTAGCCTGGTAGTGTTGTTTAGGTTGAACATCGTATGGTAGTTTGAATAATAATGAATTTCCAGATGAAAGTAACTGGCTGGAGTTGGTAGGCACATGAATCAGCTAATAGCTGAACCTTGATAGAATGTTACTTCATATGTTGGGGAATTCACTTATTAGGCCTGCCTGTCTTAAAGCTCTTCTTACTGTTCCATTACCCAAAAGTTATAAGGTATTCTCATCTCTGTGGCTATCTGTCCCATGGCATTAGATCTTTAAAGTATAATATCTCTAAGGCTGTGATAGTGTGCCTTAATTCTTTCTTGTTTAGACAATATTGAGTACATTCAGTTCAGGGCACTACTCTTTGAGAGGGAGAAACAAATTGGAACATACTCAGGGGATAATGAGCAGGATGGCTGAACCATGTCTTTCCTATGAGAAAGAAATCAAGGAAACAGAGATGTTTTGCCTAGAAAAAGAGACGATACAAGGGTAATATAGTAGCAGTGTGTGTGTACTGAAAGTGCTGCACTTTTGAATATTTCCATGGAATGAAAGGAACTATAGGTTGAAAGAATAGGATTCATATTCCTATAAATAAGAATGTTTGACAACCCTTCAAAGATGGAATGGACTGCTTTGGGAGGTGCTAAATCTTCTATTAGTGTTAGTTCAAGGAGAGAACAAAAAGTCACTTGTCATGGGTATTGTAATGGCCACCATCACTAACACCACCACTACCACCACCATTTAATGAGCACTTTTTATTCTAAGTATTTTATTTTTATTAATTCATTAAATTTTCATAACAACCTTATGATAGGTTCTATACTGCTATTATCAATACCATTTTATAGATGAGGAAATGAAGGCACAGAGAGGTTAACTAACTCTGGGGCTATATGAGAGGTGGATGGAAAACTGGGATTTAACTAGAAAATCTGGCTCAGAGAGCCTGTACTTTGTTTACTGTTATACTACCTTGTCTTGTACAAGGGCATCAACAATTAGATGGGGATGAGCAATTGGATTTTTTAAGGATCTTTGAATCTTGAGATTTTGATTCTATATTCTGATAGTGTATAGATGATGCAAGGCTTTTCTAAAGGCTTTTCTTTTGTTTGTCTTGACAAGTTTGGGGACTTTAATTTTTTTTTCTATATTTACTCTGTATACTATATTTACATCCATTTATTAAGTATCATGGAATGAGGCTGTTTATAAAACTTTTGGTATTGTAATTTTTTTCTTTGAATCAAAATAACGTTTTAAAAACACTATTTTTTTCCTATAAGACTTTAGGAATCATGACACTTTAGCAAATATTGGTAACAAATCTATATACTGACACATCATTCATGAATATATTTATTGTTATTGAATATTATAGTAATAGTGTAGAATGGCAAATTCGTGAATGCTATGTAAATCTCATATATTATACCAAATACCAGTTTTAATAAAAGAGAAAAAGAACATACTTTGTTTTACTATTAGAGCTAATGATAACGTTTGTCAGGAATAATCTGTTGGTAATTGGAACCAAATTCAGTATTTTCATTTATGTAAGCTTCTTTAAACTGATGCTTTTCCTTAAAATATGTCACATTAGAGAAAAACATACTTTTTCCTCTGAGAAAGAACCTATAAATGTTAGCAGTTTAGTTTTCAGCACGTTAAAAAAGTTAGATTTCTTTTGTTAGCAAGAAATTATTGGAACCTAGATTAAGTAAAGCTTTTTTTTTTTTTTTGTCAGTTACCCAATAACACTACGGTAGAATACCTCTTATACAGCACAGTTGGCAGGTATTTTGGGTTCATCAAAAAAAAAAGTTGTATAAGCTACATGTAAAAGAATGAAATTAGAATGAATTATCCCTAACACCATACACAAAAATAAACTCAAAATGGATTCGAGACCTAAATGTAAGACCGGACACTATAAAACTCTTAGAGGAAAACATAGGAAGAACACTCTTTGACATAAATCACGGCAAGATCTTTTTTGATCCACCTCCTAGAGTAATGGAAATAAAAACAAAAATAAACAAATGGGACCTAATGAAACTTCAAAGCTTTTGCATAGCAAAGGAAACCATAAACAAGACGAAAAGACAACCCTCAGAATGGGAGAAAATATTTGCAAACGAATCAACGGAAAAAGGATTAATCTCCAAAACATATAAACAGCTCATTCAGCTCAATATTAAAGAAACAAACAACTCAATCCAAAAATGGGCAGAAGACCTAAATAGACATTTCTCCAAAGAAGACATACAGATGGCCAAGAAGCACATGAAAAGCTGCTCAACATCACTAATTATTAGAGAAATGCAAATCAAAACTACAATCAGGTATCACCTCACACCAGTTAGAATGGGCATCATCAGAAAATCTACAAACAACAAATGCTGGAGAAGGTGTGGAGAAAAGGGAATCCTCTTGCACTGTTGGTGGGAATGTAAATTGATACAGCCACTATGGAGAACAATATGGAGGTTCCTTAAAAAACTAAAAATAGAATTACCATATGACCCAGCAATCCCGCTACTGGGCATATACCCAGAGAAAACCGTAATTCAAAAAGACACATGCACCCCAATGTTCATTGCAGCACTATTTACAATAGCCAGGTCATGGAAGCAACCTAAATGCCCATCAACAGACGAATGGATAAAGAAGTTGTGGTACATATATACAATGGAATATTACTCAGCCATAAAAAGGAACGAAATTGAGTCATTTGTTGAGACGTGGATGGATCTAGAGACTGTCATACAGAGTGAAGTAAGTCAGAAAGAGAAAAACAAATATTGTATATTAACGCATGTATGTGGAACCTAGAGAAATGGTACAGATGAACCGGTTTGCAGGGCAGAAGTTGAGACACAGATGTAGAGAACAAATGTATGGACACCAAGAGGGGAAAACCGTGGTGGGGTGGGGATGGTGGTGTGCTGAATTGGGCGATTGGGATTGACATGTATACACTGATGTGTATAAAATTGATGACTGATTAAAAAAAAAAAGTTCAAATTGGGAATCAGAAGAAAGCAGTACATATATAGTAGATATGTAATATAACTCAATATAATGTATTGAATATACATGTATATATGTAATTTATGTAATATAACTTGAAAACTTATTTGAAACTTAAAATATATATTTATTATTTATTTATTTAATTTATTTTTGGCTGCATTGGGTCTCAGTTGCGGCACGCGGGATCTTCGTTGAGGCATGCGGTATCTTTCCTTGTGGCGCAGGGGCTTCTCTCTAGTTGTGGCGTGCAGGTTGTGGCACGTGGGTTCCAGAGCGCGTGGGCTCTGTAGTTTGCAGCATGCCGGCTCTCTCGTTGAGGTGCGCGAACTCAGTATTTGTGGTGCGCGGGCTTAGTTGCCCTGTGGCATGTGGGATCTTAGTTCCCTGACCAAGGATCGAACCTGCGTCCCCTGCATTGTAAAGTGGATTCTTTACCACTGGACCACCAAGGAAGTCCCTTAAAACATATAAATGCAGTACATACCAAGATAGGTGGAGCCATCTGTCTTGGCAGAGAAGATTGATCACTGACATGGTTGATTTGCCTGTACAGGGTGATTTAAAAAAAACAGAAGCAACTTTTAGTTGGTTTTATTATCGTTTTTAATTTCTTTACAGACACTGCATCCCTTTAATTCCCTCCAGTCAAAGACTACCAGGAACATACCCATAGTTGAGCAAATTGGGTTTATTACTCATTACAGTAGGGAGAACTCACACCATAGAGAACCATGGAGTGTCTCAGTAAGAGAATATTCAAAAGAACTTTTTTAGGATTTGGGCTTTGTTTGAGTGATTTGGGGTAGGGTCTGAGGAAACAGAGGTTTGCCATAGATTGGGAGCTATCAGAAATCAGGGACAAATCTGTGATTGGATATCTCAATAAATCTTATTATAGGGAGGGCAGACTAAAGTAAGGATAAAGCTGTAACTGGAGAGACAGTATAACTAAAATGGAAAACAAAGCAAAACAAAAATGACAACATATAAGGCAATAAGAATGAACACACTTAATTCAGCCTTGCTAATAGGTGGAGGAAAGGGTAAGAGAGGATAATATTCTGTCTCTGCAATTTCATTGGTGGCAGGTAGGGAAGTTGATCATGCCGCTGCTTAGAGAAGCCGTTTCCACTCATTTCTCCCAACTGCAATGGCTTCCACCTGCATGTGGGTTTCAGCTCTATTATGTAGGACAAGATTGCATTCCTGACCCATGGTCTCTGCCTGTCTTAATTTCTGACATCTTATCTGACTTTTGCAACCCCAGTCTCTCCTCTGCTTGCAGTATTGCTGCCCATTCACATTCCTGGTCAAGGTGCAGGTGGAAACCCAGCTAAATTAGAGCTGTAGTATACTGTAGCTGCTCCTGGATAGAGTGGAGATAATCCATATGGAGTTAGGTTAAGTGAGAATTGATAGTGTCCCTAGACGAAGCTAATTACAAATGTTGAGGTTATTGGAGCTTTGTGAGGGGCCAGATCTTAGTGGAATTAGTTAGGGATGCCTTTAAAAAGAAGATGATTTTGAGCATTGATATTGAAGAGAGTAATATACTTCAGTATTTATTATTCCACTTAGACGAATGAGTATAAATAAAAACCTAAAAATGGTGCCAGTGATTATCATGACTCTATTTTCAGAATTGAAAATTGAAACCGAAGATAATTGGACAAAGGACATTTTAATTTAATAATAAGAGTAGGTATCATTTATTGAGTACTCAGGTGATGGGCACTCCCCTAAGTGCTTTATACATTATTCATTTCTCACAGCAACTATTTGAGCATATAATTATAACTCCATCCTATAAAAAGGCATAGTCTAACTCCCATCTCCTTGACTATGGGTCAGCCTTGGTGACTTACTATTTAATAGATTGCATTGACAGTTATAGGGCATGACTTCCCAGACTAGGTTAGAAAAAGTGATATAACTTTCTTCTGGCTCTTTTGGGGGGCATACACCTTTGGAGGCATGAACTACCATGTAAGAAGTCCAGCTAGTCTGAAGCAACGTGCTGGAGAGAAAAGATCATGTAGAGAGATCACATCGAGGAAGATGTCCAAGGAACCCCAGCTTCCAACCCCAAGCTCTTGAAGTGTTCACATCTGTGAAAAAAGAAGCCTTGAGATGACTCCAACCTTAGCCACTGACTTAAGGGCAAGCTCATGAGGGACCTTGAGACAGAACCACCCAGCCCAGATGCTCCTGAATTCCTGACCCACGGAAACCATTAAAGATAATAAATCA
The DNA here is from genome assembly GCF_028564815.1 of Eubalaena glacialis. Lineage (NCBI taxonomy): Eukaryota > Metazoa > Chordata > Mammalia > Artiodactyla > Balaenidae > Eubalaena > Eubalaena glacialis. The sequence goes on along the minus strand of NC_083725.1, from coordinate 81,756,126 downwards.
TTATTGTTGTTTTAAGCACTAAGTTTTAGGGTGATTTTTATACAGTAGATAACTAATGTAAATCTTGGTAATTCTTGGATTAGGGTTAATAACAGTAGAATTCCTGTCTCAAGAGTAGGTAAAGCTCCTCTCTGGAAATGTAAGGTAAGAAAAGATTTAGAAGGTATGTGTTATTGAAATTGTGGCATCTTTTACTGTTGAAAGTGATTTTAGTATAGCCCTGTGGAACGGAAAAAACACTGGATTGGGTGTCAGAAAACCTACATTTAGAGTTTAGCTCTGCCAGTTTTACCTGTGTGACATGGGGAAAACCACCTAACCTTCTGAGTGTTACTTTTCTTCATGCTAAAACAAACTTCGATATTCAGTTCTTGGCAACACATTTTTAGAACAACATCTAGAGACTGGAGTGTACCAGAGGAGAATGACGAAGGGTCTGGAAACCATGTCACATGGTAAATAGGTGTTGAAACTGAAGGAGTTTCACCTAGAAAAGAACTGTTAACCTAATCCCTCCCTTAAGATACTTAGAACAACTTTAACATGGAATAGGAAGTAGATTGATTTTGCGTATCTTTTGTGGGCAAACAGGAAACTATGGGTGATAATGATAAGGATCTAGATTTTAGCTGATCAAGGATTCCCTTTTAAATAATTAGAGTTATCAGAAAATATTATTTGCGAGTCCTCAGATGCAGAAATGCCAAGGAAAGAAAGCTTGGTTATTTTTTCTGGTTTCAATATAGGGAAACTATAATATACTAACTCTCTAGATAATGTTCAATAAGGCCAAATTCTATTCTCTTAAATTATTTTTATTGCGTTGGCCAAAAGGTTCGTTTGGTTTTCTCCGTAAGATGATTCTAGTAGCACTTAGTTGTCTTTACCTTCATTCAAAACAATTTTGTTAGATTGTATGTGACAGCTGTCATATCAGCGTGCATTAAAAAAAAGACTTAATCAAAATTGGTGAATTTTTGTGTAGCCATTTTAATATTAAAGATGGAAGAAAAAAGCAACATTTTTGGCATATTATGTTTTATTATTTAAAGAAAGGTAAAAACGGAGCTGAAATGCAAAAAAGATTTGTGCAGTGTATGGAGAAGGTGCTGTGACTGATAGAACGTCTCAAAAGTGGTTTGCGAAGTTTCATGCTGGAGATTTCGCACTGGATGGTGCTCCATGGTCGGGTAGACCAGTTGAAGTTGATAGTGATCAAATCGAAACATTAATTGAGAACAGTCAACGTTATACCATGCGGGAGATAGCAACATACTCAAAATATCCAAATCAAGCGTTGAAAATCATTTGCACCAGCTTGGTTGTGTTAATCGCTTTGATGTTTGGGCTCCACATAAGCGGAAAAAACCTTCTTGACTGTATTCCCGCATGCGATTCTCTACTTAAATGTAATGAAAACATTCCGTTTTTAAAACAAATTGTGATGGGCCGTGAAAAGTGGTTACTGTACAATCATGTGGAACAGAAGATATCATGGGGCAAGGGAAATGAACCACCATCAACCACACAAAGGCCGGTCTTCATCCAAAGAAGGTGATGTTGTGTATATGGTGGGATTGGAAAGGAGTCCTCTATTATGAGCTCCTTCTGGAAAACCAAGCGATTAATACCAACAACTACTGCTCCTAGTTAGACCAACTGAAAGTAGCACTTGACGAAAAGCATCCGGAATTAGTCAACAGAAAATGCATAATCTTCTATCAGGATAACGCAAGACCACATGTTTCTTTGATGACCAGGCAAAACCTGTTACAGCTTGGCTGGGACGTTCTGATTCATCTGCCATATTCACCAGACATTGCACCTTTGGATTTCCATTTATTTAGGTCTTTACAAAATTCTCCTAATGGAAAAAATTTCAATTCCCTGGAAGACTGTAGAAGACACCTGGAACAATTCTTTGCTCAAAAAGATAAAAAGTTTCGGGAAGATGGAATTGTGAAGTTGCCTGGAAAAATGGCAGAAGGTAGTGGAGCAAAAGGGTGAATACGTTGTTCAATAAAGTTCTTGGTGAAAATGAAAAATGTGTCTTTATTTTTACTTAAAAACAAAAGATACTCTTTGGCCAACCCAATATATTTCCTCTAAGCATCTCTTTATAGAATGATTTTTGTTCTTCCTTATTACATAAGCAATATGTTCATCAATGTTTATCAATGATCAATTAGAAAACACAGATAAGCAAAAAAAGGAAAGAAAAATTACCAATAATCTCATAACCATTTATAAATCACTATAAATATTTTGGTGTATATCTTCTAAGGATTTTTTTTGTGGCCACATTTACCCTTATGCACGCATGTAACAAAATTGAAGTTATATACTAAAATACTATGATATATCTTTTTCTCCATTTGATACCTCTTCCCTTGTAGATAAATTATTCTACAACTTTTTTTGGTATTCATATTCAACCTTGAAAATAGTATTTATTTTCTGATTAAAAGTATTACTTATGATAGAACATTTGCAAAATATATGTAACTTCAAAAAGGAAATATAAAACTACCTATTATTTCAAGACTCAGAAGACCATTAGCATTTTGTTGGTACTTCTGTCTTCTGTACATAAGTTAAAAATATATATATATATTAGTGTTTCTCACTAACATACTTTTTACTAGTAATATGTTATGAATAGTCCACTAAATAGTCCAGAAAATTTAGTCCACGCCACTAAATTTTCTGCAAAAATATGATTTTCAATGATTTCAAATTATTCCACCATATGGATAAAACCATAATGCCCTCAAATAATCCCTACTATTGGAAATACAAATTGCCTCTAATTATTCATCACTATAAACAACACTATATTCAACATATATAATATTGTTTTTAATGGCCATGTGGTATTCCATTGTGTAGCTATATCATCTTTTATTGAATGAATCCCTTATTTTTTAATATCTCAGTTGTTAACGTTTTGCTTAAATAAGCAATTCTGTCATTGCTAGAGCGAATCTTTACCCTTAGCCTTAATTTTTTATTATTTTTGACATATTTGGTGAATAGTTGTTTCATCATCCAACAATGTGACAACATTTTTTTTTTTTGATGTTTTGGAGGTATATAGAAGAAGCATAAGACATGAGGTATATAGAAGAAGCATAAGTTAAGAGCTAAAATTTAGTTGCAAATATGACTAAAACATGCAAAATAGTAACGAATAATTTAGCATATTATTGCATGGTTCTGATTGCTTCGATGTGTAGTTCAGGGGATAGGAGGATAGTGAGGCCCAGCATAGTCAGGGAGGACTTTAAGGATGAAATGCAGTTTGAGCTGAGCTTTGGAGAGTGGGTTGAGTTCATAGTCAAAGAGAATGTAGTACATTCTAGGGGAAAGGAACAAGACTTGCAAAGGCTCAAAAATTTGATTATGTTTGCAATATTCACAGTACCATGAGAAGGCTATTTGAGTTTAATGTTATTTAATGCCACTGCTGAGCAATCAGTTTTTCATAACTTCTGAAAAATCTGAGCAATATTTATTTTAATCTGTTTTTTCAATTTTATTGAGAAATAATTGAGATATAACATTGTATTAAAGGTATACAATATAATGTATATATTGTGAAAGGATTACCACAATAAGCTTACTTAACATCCATCACCTCACACACGTTTTGTTTTTAATATTTACTTCTCTATCCCTTCATATATGGAAACATCTTAATTATATGTTCTTAATTTGTGAAAATTGCTTGTATTTTCTAGAAACTTTGCCTAATGATTATTTTTTTGTACTACTGTATGCTTTTTCAGTCATCTACATATAATTTTTGTACTGTGTTTAATTAATTGCCAGTGAAATGCTCCTTAGATAATCTGAATCAACATCACTTTAGTCCTTGTATTGGTACTAGGATCCTTTTAAATCGTATTTTGAAATTTTCTTCACTGTTAGGGAGGACTCTGAAGTTAGGGGTTAAGAGAAAGCAAACTTATCATAAGTTTCCTTTGAATGAACTAATGCTTACTCAGTGCCCCATATGCTTTTCTTTTTGTGATGTTCATGTGTTCTGTCATGTTATACAGTGGTTGTTTTCATAAGAAAGATCAAAAGAAGAGAAGTAATCTCCTTTATGTTACTTTTTAAAATCACAACTAACCAGCCTTCTTTAAAATGTTCATAATTATATCCACATTATAACATAAAGGCAAATCACAGTCATTTCATTACCTTCTCATGGAATCAGTGTTTCTGAAAGTGGGGTGCATCAGAATCACTTGGGATGTTTATTAAACTTCATATTCCTGGGCCCCACTCTTTGGGGTATGGGAAGAGGTAAGGGAATCTGTATTTTAACATACTTGCCGGGGAATTCTATACCTTAAAGTTGGAGAAGCACTGCTTTAGTCAAATGTTGTCTCAAACCTCTCCACAGCTGTGCTGCAGTGTCATGCATCAAAACTTGACAGATATTATCACTGGACATCTTGCCTCAATTGTTAGTTCATAGGACCAATTTGTTTTTAGGAAATTAAAGAATAAGTTGAGCTTTTTTTTTCTGTAAGAAAACTTACTTAAAAATTACCTAGCTCCCTAGAACAAAAACTAGAGATTCTTTATCAAATTTCCTTTTCTAATTTGGCATTACTGCCTTTTATCTAACAGTAATCTCTTCATTGTATCGATAAATGTTTGGATTTATGTGCCCCTTTGTTCAGATGAATTGACTATAGGCCTCCATTCATGAGAGGTCCATATGTCTTAAGTTTTAGAAAGTTAAAAAGTGAAGACCATAAATGGTAAATTTTGCCCCTTTCCATTGTTCCTAAAGATAGTATGACTTATACAACTTAAGCCATTTATGATTTCATCTTCTGCCCATGTTGGTGCCTTTGTGGCATGTTGCAAGTAGTTCTTGTTGCTTTCTTGGAGAAATCATGACTTACAGCTTCTTGTTCTCTGCTTCTTGGTGGTGTTGAGTGACCTTGCACAGATTATGGGGCTGAAGACAGTGTGGGAACCCATGGTTATTGTCTGTGGTGCAGATGGCAGTGACCACATTCCCATGAGTAAAAAATAAGGAACGTAGTCTATCTAACAAGTAAGTGACATAAGTAAATAGACTGAAATTAGTCCTGAGAGAAAAAAATGGTACTGTATGGAGGCTAAATTCTCTAAGGACAACTGTAACTCAGGCTGGAGAGACATTTCTAGCATCTTTCAATTTGGGAGTGGTGGGAAAACTCCTCTTGATTATGGTCAGCGGTGAGTCATTTGTAGGTAACCACTTCCATGTAACTGCTGTTTTAAGTTGATCTTCAATCCCTTAGGTTGAGCCAGAGTTTGTTTTTGACTTATAGGCAATGATATGAGACAAATTTGCATTTGAAATGAAAGTGATCGAAGCATAATTTATCAAATGGTATTACTGATTCAAAAAAGCCTAGGTCACATTTCTGATAGGGACACTATTAAGAGCTGAAATTGGCTTTGGCAAACATATCTCTGAGTTTTTTGTTTGCACAAAGTAGAGAATGAACTGACCATTCCAAGGAGCCATGTATTAACCATGACTGGCATCTAAAGGAAGGGGTTCCTGTGCATCACTCCACAGTTATTGTAAGCAGTAAATGAAATACATCATATTTCCTGGGGAAAGAAAAGATTTAGGAACAAGGTAAAGAGGAGCTCTTTTTCCTGCCCTGCCCATTTATTTTATCCTTTTCAGTTTATTTTAGTGCAAATGTAATGAGCATCTGCTCTGTGCTAGGCATTTTGATAACAATGGGATTGTGGAAAAGATTAAGATTTGGCTCATAGTAATTTAAAGCAGCTTTATTGAGATATAATACACATACCATACAATTTGCTTATTTAATGTGTACAATTCAATGGTTTTTAGTATATTCACAGACTTTACAATACTCAATTTATTTCAAGACATATTTTTTACTAAGCAATTCCTTAGGTCCAGAGGGGGAAAAACCTCTTTGGCTCCATTCCTAGATCTGTTCCTTCCAACAAAATAATGATACCTACCATTTACTAAGCACCGCCTGCTTTGGGCTCAGCACTGTGCCTAGTTGCTTTACAAATGTTAGCTCATTATATCCTACCAATAATTGTGAAAATAAGTTTTATTCCTACCTTGTATGCAATGGCAATAATACCTAAATATCTAGCATTTACTGAGTACAATTATCTCATTTAATGTATGTGGAAATGTATTTCTCTAAATTCCATTTTCTTTTCATTCCCTTTCCTACCAGTGATTAACTCTGTAACTTTTTTTTTTTTTTTTTTTTTAACTCTGTAACTTTTCCCTCATGCTCTTCCTCTAGTTCTTGATGCTTACTGGGCTTTTTTTTTTGTGAAGAAGGAGAGAGATATAGGAGTGATTAAGATTTTTAAGCTTCTGATGAGAACAAAGCCTAGATGCTTTATTTATTTCATACAGTTTTTTATTGGGAGAGAGAAGACCCATACACAGACAGATAAGGTGCATGCAAGACTACTGGTGGACTGTGGCCAATAATGTTTGCTTAAAACTCTCAGTTCCGATTTAAAGAGCTATAAAAGCATTTTCTTTTTATAAACTTTTAGGTGTTTATTATTTTCAATCTAAGATTTGCTTTTTCTCCTTGAAGATAGACCTAACTCTCCTACCCGTTAGCCAACTTCTCTGTAATGTGAAATAATTCTTGTGTAAGTGTTTCTGTAAAACTTGTCTTCTTGTTAAAAAAAAGAAAAAAACAAATCATTTTAAAATGCCACATGAAAAATGTGTGTGACTATGTGCTAAAGTATCAGGGGTAAGTGTAAGAAATAGAAAGAGGTTTCTGTAACTTTGATAGATGTGTAGCTAGAAAAAAAACAAACAATTTTCTTCAAACCCCGGCACACAAAAATATTCAGGTTGGCTAACCTTCTGACGCTGATTTAGATATTTTAGATATTTTCTGGTGAATAATTAACATGAATATTGAAGCTAATTTCTCTACTGTTTCTAAATTTAGGGATAATGGGGTTCTTTTTTGATGTACATATATTTTAGGCTGTGGGAAGAGGGTTGCTAATATAAGTGCCAATTAAAAGAAAAACTTTACCATCCTTATAATTAATAATTGAACCTGAACTATTTTAAATGAAGGGTGTAAATGAGTAAGAAGTTGAAGTGTTCCTTTTAAAATTAAGTTTTTGTACCACTTTGGCTGCTTTTTAGTTAAAAAAGAAAAAGGTAGAATCTGCAATTTCAGGTTAGTTCCTTTGATAATTACCTCTATGTTTAGTATTTTTTTTAAGCAGAGATAGTTAATATATTTTATTTGTCCATCTCAGCCTCATATACTGTCATTCTGAGTTTGGGATTTTTCTCCAGTGATATGCAAAGAAACATGTTCTAATGGTTTTATTTTATTTTGTTTTTCTAGGAGTCAGAGAATAATAAGTTATGTTCCCTATATTCCTTCCGAAATACCTCTACCTCACCACATAAGCCTGACGAAGGGAGTCGGGACCGCGAGATAATGACCAGTGTTACTTTTGGAACCCCGGAACGCCGCAAAGGGAGCCTTGCCGATGTGGTGGACACACTGAAACAGAAGAAGCTTGAGGAAATGACTCGGACTGAACAAGAGGGTATGTGTGGACTTAACTGTTGGGCTTTATTCTTTTAAAGATTCCAGGCTTAAAAAAAAATGAGTGGGATTTTAAGGGCCAGAGAAGTGCATAATTGGCACTAGCAAGGAAAAAGTTATTCAGAGGTTACCATGGTGATGGCAGATTGTGATCCATTAGAAGTGTTAAGCAGATAGCTCCATTTTTCTACAACTTTGTGCATTTTACTTGGTTCTTATAATAACAAATCAAGGTTTTAAACTGACTATAAGCCTTGCTCTGGAAAAGGGAGTACAGGTATTTTCCTAGCCACAACTTTATTTTTCATTTTTTCTCCCTTATTTCCTCTTGATGGATAGTGTTTTATTATGAAAATATAAACTGTTTAAAAAGAAAAAGACCCCTAATTTATTTCTCCTTTTTTTAATAAATATTATAAATTTATAAATATTATTATTTTACCTCCAAATGTTGCAGAATTGAGAGCTGAGGGTTTCTAATACTGTTAAAGCTAAATGTTCAAGGGAGGAGTTCTTTGACACATGACATCTACTGAAACATCCACCTTCTCTACTCTCTCTACAAGAGTCCACTTAGGTTAACCTAGGTCCTAAAAAGTAGATGAAAGAAGACTCTCTAATAATATGTTTAAATTAAATAAATCAACTCTGAGTGATTGCTATACTATGTATATTCTTTCATTTTTTTATGTACAGATTTTAGACTTTAAAATGTAGGATAATTAATGGCTCTGGATTACTACTTACATTGTAAGTTAAATTTAAACCTCTGTGGTACTATAGGGAAATGGGGATTTGATATAAGGGAATTTTTCATGTAAGTTAATTTTATTCCTTTAAGGGCTCAGAAGTTTAAAAATTTCAAATTAATTTTTGTGATGTGTCCACCACATCAGCAATCTTTGTGGAAGCTTCTAAAATGTATTACATGCTTCCCTATCTTACTAACCAGATTATATGGCACAAAATGTAAATTTTTTTGTTGACTCAGGGTCATGATGCAGTAGAATATGAACTCCAATACCTATCTAACAATCATGTGACCCTGGGTAAGTTCTTCCATCTCCCTGAACCACAAAATTTAAAGTTTGGTATGGTAGTAACCTGACTTCTTAACTCAAACATTTTGAGAATTAACTATAATAATTAATATGTGTCTTATGAACTGTAAATTACATACATTTGAGGTATTGTGATGATAATTATTATAAATGTCAATTACTTTACCATGCTATAATGTAATGATGTCCCCAGAGATCTTTGAGATAATTAGGACAGTTGGCTTTATGGTTATTTCTCTGCAATTATGGAACTTTAGAGTTCCTGTGTCTGCTTGATTTAGATATCTTTTTTGGCGTGTGTGTGTGTGTGTGTGTGTGTGTGTATGTATGTGTGTGTTTTGGTTTCTCTTCCTTTAATATCAGGTTTCAGACTGTTACTTCTTACCTAGTTGTGAATAATTTCTAATTTGCTTCTTATATTCATCTGTCAGTTATGAAATTAGATGATCATAACATTCTGGACTATATTTAAAATATGAACAAACATTTCTGGGTGAGTTGCTAAGAGATTCTGGGCAATATACATGCTCTTCAGTGCATGGACTTCATGCTGACTCTTCTGGCTGCTCAGAGACTTTATATTCCTCATTCATGGCTATTCTAGAATAACTGAGGCTGCCAGATCAATAAACTCTGAATAAATGAGATTGCTAGGTTACATTTAATTGTGATTCACCAAAAAGATTGTTTTAGCTCTATAAGAAAGTGGTTTCAACATACTTTAGAGGGCTCTGTTGTGTAAAAATAAAGAAATTGATTTGTGATGATTTTTTAGGGGGAGGGGTCTAGACTGCTAGGGAATTTAAAATCATCCTTCTCTTGCAAGTAATGATTAGTGTTTTATTCTTCTTCATTATTATGTGTTATAGATTTGATACAAGAGAGGCATTTGTAAGATGAGACCTCTCATTTAAGAGTCCTTTATCATTATATTCCTACTATTGAAGAATGTTTTTTATGTACTCTACAGAACTTTGTTTTCTACAGTACATATATTTTAGGCATCAGAAATTCAGGCATTTTTAGTGCATATCAACGTATATAATACATTAAGTACAAATAGAAATGATAAAAAGTGTGCTTATCAAACAGATTCCAAAAATCGGGGAGGAATGCTGAATATAATGTATGAAAGAAACAAAAAGTCAAAAGTTTTTGACAAACTGAAAATATAAACTTAAAACTAACCCATCCAGATAAAATTTAATAGATCTTATTGTCAAGTCCAGAGGCTGTGACCAAAATTCCTATCTGCACAAGTAATTACCGAAGGAAATTTAAATAGCAGACACATGATTAAAAAAAAACACCAACATATGAGTTTTAGGTGACAGAGAGTGCAATGGGGTCAGTGCAGTGAATATTGCCAAAAAATTGCCAGTGCTATCCCAGTCAGCATTACTAGAATTACAGTATGTAAGATTCAAGAGGTGTCGGTCCCACTGAACTTCCTACTCAAAAGAATGCACCTGAAGTATTGTGTTGAGAATTACTACACTTTAAGAGGAACTCAGGAGCGTTGGGATATTCTCAGAGGAGAACAAATGACATGCTAACAGACACAGAATTATATAATAAGAGGAATAATTGAAGGAACTAGTAATATTATCATTATATTATCATATAATATTATATATCATATTGAAATTATAACAAGACCAGCTGTCTAACAGTGTAGCTGTCCATGTATGGAAAGACTTTCTTTGAAAGATAATAAATTATCTTTGGAGGTATGCAGCAATCTTAATTGCCATTTTAAAAGGTTATTTTAGACAAGGGGTAATTGGTCTTTTTCTGCCAAGACTATGAATTTTTATGAACAATATGCTTATACGGTATTCTGTAGTTCATGGTATATTTTTTATAGCCCTAATCAAGAACTACATAGTATCATGATTATTTTTCTACTTATTTTGCAAAGTGCTATATTAGAACTGAGGGATTCTTACATTCTTACTTTCTTTTTTTGGCTGTGGATCCCTTTGGTGGCTTGGTGACGCCTACAGGTCCATTCTTATTTTAAATGCATAAAGTAAAATCCATGGAATTATAAGAAAATGAATTATATTAAAATGTTAAATAATTTAAAAATTTTGTGATATGGTAGGAAGTACTACTTTACTAATGCATTAAACACAAGATCTAATGGAGGGACTAAAAATATAATTTTGAAGTAGTGATAAGTATAAAAGATATTTTGAGGTATCTTTAACAAGTACAATGTGATATTAAAATATTGTTATTTTATTGGTTAAAATGTCACAGATACTATGAATTTATGGTTTGTTGCCTGCATCAATAATTTAAAGATATGCACATTTTCAGTTTAAAAAATTGGTGAAAATGAATTTTTTTCATCCAAGTTCACAGACTTCCTGAATTCTATGGATAGACTCCTGGGGTCTGTGGACCCTAGGTTAAGAACCACTATGCTACATGATATTGCACACCTATCATGAATAGTCTCTAAATTTAAAGAGTTCATATTCTAGTAAAAGGTGTAAAACTAATACAAAATGAACTCTAATTCATATTTAATATGTGCTAAGTTCCATGAGAGCTACATAGATAAAATGTTATAGGAGTTTACAAGATAGATTGTGCCTGCCTAGGAAACCATGGAGAGGTTCTATAGAAAGATGAGTCTTAACTGGTCTTGGAGAATGAAAGGATATATATGTAAGTAGAAATGGAGGGGAGGGACATTTCAGTCAAAAGGAACAGGCAGAGAGCTTTAAAACAGCCCATAGTTCAGGTTCTACTTTAAAGTATGTGAAGATGCATATAGGGTATAAGACTGAAAAGGTAGGTTCTGTTCATCACAATGGCCCTTAAATTCTTGGCTAAGAAGCTCAAACTTTATATTGAAAGTTATGGAGGAACCACTGACTGTTTTTTAGCACAGTAAGTTGATGGATTAGAGCTTTCCTCCAGGAAAGTTAATCTGGCAGCACTGTATTGGATGTGTGGGAGCACAGAGAGACATTAAGGAAATTGTTTCAGGCTAGAGATAATGAGGGCCTAAACTAAAGCAGCAGAAACAAGAAAGGAAGAAGGGGTGCATATGGAAAAGGTATTCGGAGATAGAATTGTTAGGACCTGACATTTAAAGTGAGGAGATCAATAGAGAAGAGTGGTTTAAAGGTAGCTCAGAGTGAATAGGAGGATGGTATAACAGTTAATGAGAAAAGTAGACAACATGTTTTGGAGATGGGAGTAATGAGGATTTCTATTTTTTTATTTTGAGTTTGATGCCTAATTTTAATCATTTGCTTGGAGCAATAGAACAGAACAGTGTGATGGGAGAATAGAAATAATTATAGAAAAGGTCATTAATAAGCTTCTGATAGATTTCTGATTCCATAATATTATAATTATATTCTAGGTCTAAGGAGGTATAATAGCTCCACCAATATTTGCCTGGCTTTGACTTTTTAAAGCCCCATCTCCTCATCTGGGACGTCCTTTATCCCATGGGATGTATAAAAGCTTTCAAATGCATTACTCACCTCTCCCTCACTTCTGCTTTCTGGTTTGAAGACCATACTTCATAAGTGACAAGCTTTTGTGATTGACATAATAAATGACCTTTCCTGAGTCATTCTTGTCCTGGAGAATGTTTTGACTCTATCAGACTAAATACCTTCCCCCTCATTTCCCCTCTTATACAGTAACTGATCTATAAAAAGTTTATTTATTATGGTCTATTTTAAAACAGTATCTACTTGATAAAACAAAAACTCTCCATTCGGTAATAGGAAAGTTATTCTCTTACAGGTAGATTCTTTGATTAACCAAATAATTGTCCAGTATTTTATCTGCCATTCTCTCAAGAAATGTCCTCTCCAGAGCAGTGATTTGACTGGATTGCTGAAACACTGATGAACAAAGGTGTTCTGTCTGAAGTGCCTCCACTGAAAGTAAGATTTGTGGGAAAATAGGCAAGGCTTCTGTTTTGTTCTAAATTTAACCCTGATTTTTTCTGCCATAGATAGATAGGTTGGTAGGTAGGTAGATAGATAGATAGGTGTGCAGATGCATGGAAAAATGGATAGATGGATAGAATGAATGAATATCAGAATCTACCTTTTAAAACACTGTTGATATTGGTGGGTATAGTGTGTAGAAAGACTTTGATTAATAGATTCAGTTTTAAATGGTTCTAAGATAAAAATCCTTCAGCTGGGATTAAATGATGAATTTTAGTTATCCTTGTATCACCCATCTTGTTGCCAATGTAGCTGGGCTGTAGCATAAGCGACAGTTGTCAGAAAATGAATACTTTAAAAAGGACTTCTATATCTAAATACATATATTTAATCAGAGAGTCCTTTGGCTTCTGAAAATAAGTTGTCTAATGAGAATTTCATTTGAGCAGCTGTGACTGAGGAGGTCAACAGGCATTGCCTAGGAGAATATGGCCCAGCTGGTTAAATCTGGTTGTTGTCGTGATTTAAATGGTCAAGTGCTGCTTGTAATCCAGGACCGTCTGTTTGTAAAGGGAAGAGTGAGTGCTTCAGCATAATGTACAGCTGTTTTAATCTCTCTTTAATAATAGTGCTTCAGCCACTATCATGTCTTGTGTATCATACTACTAAGTATATGATCCTAGGCTGGGTGAACTGGTTTGGGTCAGGTTCTGGAGTCATGTGAGATTGCAGAGAAAGGGATACATTGATATAAACCTCAACTCTAACAAAATAAGATTTTCTTTCTGACTTTTTGCTCTTTTAAAAGACTTATGTTTTAGGTAATAATTATTGTGATCAAGAGGGAGTGATGAAGCTTGTAGTTAGAAATATTAGAATAAATGTGTTCTCTTCGATAGAGGCCATAAACTTAATGGAAAGTATGCAGAGTTTAGGTACAGTTTCATAGGATGTATGTTGATCAGAAATTAGAGTATTTGTCCAGTGGAATTGTGTGCTTCAAGATATGATAATGAAAGTATGTGGATTCATTTGACTGTGTATGTAGAGAAAGGGCAGGAGCATTTGAGCTTTGGATTCCTGGTGGGATAGGCTTTCCAATGGATTATGCAGCTGTTACCCAGCACAAGAATGAACACGTGTTTATGTATCTGATGGATTATTATCATTATTCACATCTCTAAACAATAATTTGGATTTCTACATGTATTTTCACTGAATTATATTTAGTAAGCGTATATGTTGGTATGTGTTGCTCATCTGATAGCTTTTGCCTGTGTGGTATAGTTTAAGCAATGGGAGAACTCATTTTTGAAAGCCATATGTTTTTTGAGTAAGCTAGATCTGGGTTTGAATATAAGTTCTAATATTTAGCGAGGCAGTATAGCGTACTGATTAAGAGTGTGGGCGCTGGTGCTATGCTGCCTGAGTTTGAATCTCAGTTCAACATTTGCCAGGTGGATGACATTGGGCACCTCTCTGTGTTTCCTCAGCCAAATATTGGACATAATTATAGAGCTATCATGAAGAGATCAAGATTTAGTTAATGCAACTAAAACATTTAGAATATTACTAGCACATAGTAAGTGCTCAATAAATGTAGCCAACATTATTTCCTAGTCTTGGACAAATTATTTCATCCTTTTGTGCTTCAGTTCCCTTATCTGTAAAACTGGATAAATGATGTCTACCTTGCAGGGCTGTGTGAGAACTTGACAGATTATATATACATAAAACACATAGCTTCTATAATTATAATTTATTATTACTATTGCTGTTATAACTACTATTACTGTTATTATTTGAAGGAGCATTTTGTAAAGAGAAATATTACAGGAATCTCATCCTGCACCACAGACAGAATCATAGGAAATGTCCCATGGTGTTAGGATTTAGCATTTGGCAGCAGTGATGTACTTGTTTTCTGGAAGAGCAATCCAGCTTAACTCTCCTTTCAGGCTCTTTGGAAAAGCTGATACTAAAGTTTCCCCACTGGAAGCCAATCTTCCCTGCTGAGAAATATGTGGAATATGATGCTGTCAGTGAGAGAGGTTGGTAAAGCCTTAGATGAGGTTTTTAGATACTATCCAGTTAAGAGCATTGTGTTCCTGTTAAAGAAAAAAAATCTATTAAAAGGCCATGCTAAAAAATATGTACAAGTTTAACATTCATACCATGCTAGAGCATCAAAAGAATCTTTTAAGGCAAAATTTATGGATATTAGGTTTTTGCCCCTGTTCTGATGGAAGGTTATATTGGTGAAGTATTTAGAGTATCCGAGATCCAAACCTTTCTTTATATTTCTCATTCATGGGAGAAGGTTTTGGATTTTTGCATAAAAAACGCATTAAGTATTCATCATGAAACCCCCAGAGTTATTATTTCAAGTAAGTTGGAAATTTCAGGTCATTTAAATGCTGAAGTTACCCAAGACCACTCATACTCCGGGTGAAGAAGCAATCAGGTATTCAGAGCGATGCTGATGTGACTTCATTTTAATTCATTTTTTCTTCTCTTTAAAATATATCTTTACTCCCCTATAATGTTTGTGTCCTTGCTCCTATTTTAAAGAATTTTTATCATAGTCATAGCAAATACTAACCTAGTGCCAGATAGTTTAAATAAACATATTTCTGCAAGTATTAAACAGTTAGGGATTAAAATGAGGAGCTAGAACTACTGGTTTTTGAATTATGGAAAAAAATAATGTTTCTTATGTTTTTGTGTTAAGTATATTTACTTTCTAATTCTTTAGAAACTGATCATCCTCTCATAATAACTTTATAAAGGATGTAATTAGCCTGAATCCTGTGAACCCTAGACATTCTGGACAAATCTTAATTATTTCAATTTGCTGTTTTGCAACTCCCATTTACAGTGTTGGCAATGTCCTAGTTGGTGAATCGTCTTCTCAACTTCATTTTGTGTGTCTCTGCCTTGAAAAGTTACTTCAAATTTCTTGGCCCATTTCTATCTCTTCAGACTTAAAGATTCTTAAAGTTTTTTCTCTATGAATGTTAAGAACAGATGTAGGCAATTGCTTCTGATTTTTCCTCTTACTGACCTGGGAAGCAAGGTGTTCCTTGGCATTTTGTTAAGAGGATGCAGCTTCCTCTCCATGGTTTGATGAAGTTAAGTCATATTCTCATACAATTTTTGAATCTGTTAAGTTGGAGTGGATCATTAACATTTTGCGTTTTTTCCACTGAAAATCATTAGATAGACTTCTTCCGCATTTATTCTGGGATTCTCAGAAGTAATACTGGGCAGTTTTTAAATCTGTACATTTTTTCTTGTGCAATATATGTGTGAAATCCAAAGAAAAAATGAATAGAAAAGGAAGTTGCAAACTTAAATATGTGTTTATTATGTAATATTTGATTATATATATTATAAGGCATAAAAATAAAACAAATACCTGTGAATTCATCATCCAACTTAAAAAATGTTTTCTTCACCTATTCAATCCCTTTGCCAGAACTTTGTGTTTAGAATCTTCCTTTTGTATATGTCCCTAAATAATACATTGTTTAGTTTTGTTTCAGAACTTTATAAAAATGGTATTACACTGTAACCTTCTATGACTTGCTTTTTATACTCATAATTATATTTCAAGATCAATTTTGCTGTGTGCAGCTGTAGTTCATTTTCACTTTTGTATAATATTTCACACACTCTCCCATGGAATGCTATATAGGAGTATACTCTCCTGTTTACTGTCTCCGGACATTTGGATTATTTCCAGTTTTCTGCTAGTACAAACAGTGATGGTATGAACATTCTTGCACCTGTCTTCTGATACACATGTGCATGAGCTTCTTCTATAGGGTGTATTCCCAGGAGTGGAACTGCTGTTGACAAATTTTGTATTATTTTTTCCACTCTGTTGGGAAACATTACACAAAGAAGTTGGGGCTGCAGTGTGTGTGTGTGTGTGTGTGTGTGTTATAATTTCCGAAAGGCTTAACTGTCTATACCTTTTGGTTCTACCTTCCTCAAAATGTCTAGCCCAGGTTTCCTTTTATCGCTGAGCTTTTCAGAAGCTTACAAGAGCCTTTGCTGGACCCTTCACTGCAATTTTTCTTTTTCTTTTTGTTGTCTCATAATAAAATGTCTTCAGCCCTTCTTTTAAGTATGAACACAAGTGTATTGTCATTCTCCCTCTGGACTATGATTACTAAGTTTGTTAGGAAACACACTTTTTTTCCCCTTTTGATTCCTTTTATTGACGTTTCCACCTCTGTGTGGTTTTTGAATTAAAGTAGTTCCTGATCTCTAACCTTATCAGGTTCATGATCATTTTTTCCTTAAATACCTACTTCAAATTCAAAATTAACCAGCAAACCCTGTTGATTATTGCCTCTGCTCTAACCATTCATATTGGAATAGATATATTTTTCTAGCCAAACAGTTGGCTTATTAGCTGGAAATCTTCGCCTCTTTCTTAAAATGTTTTATCTGGGAATCCTTTCAGGTGCAGACTAGCCTGAATTTGATGTGCATTCTTGCTTGACTCTGGTAACTTTCTGGGTAATACCTAATAATTAATTAATTAGTTAATTAATTTATTGATCTTAGCACTGGTTTCTTAATTTAGAAAATGAGGACATTGGTTGAGCATTAAGGGCCAAATTCTAAAATTCTATGTGCTTTGATTTTCTTTTAGAGTTTGTATCAAAAGTTCAGCATCCACTATCTGTAATTTTCTTTTTCATACTGTTTTCAGAGTAAATAAGTCATCTGAACCAATATCATGATTCTTTTTCTCTTAATATGGTTGAAATTGTCCTTTACTATTTCCAGTCTCTTTTTTTCTGACGTTAGAATCTTTATAAAGATAGAGATAAAAGCTGCCATCAAGTTTTGATGTCTGAAAAAGTCATTGTCCAATGAAGAAGTACTTACAGACAAAGCCATGGATAATTGGCTCAGAAAATGCTATACATGGTTTGAAAGATTGGCAAACGGAGGGCGAGTTTAGTAGGGTGTGATGATCCAGAAGAAGGTAAAGGTCAATAATTCTACCTTTTGGTAGAGCTGTCAGAAAGGGGATTTGGGCCTTAGAGGGAATTCACGGCCGTATTTATTAGCCATATGAGGCTATGGGTTTAATGCTGAATAACTGTGACACTTAGACCTATCATAGCTTTCTTAATTTATGTCTTGAGGGTTTAAGTATAACTGAGGAGCCATCACTTGGAGGCCAGACAAGTACACTCACAGTGAAGTCACAGAATATAGGCCATCCCCTAGCAATGGGAGGCAGAAGTTAGAGGCCTATGGCCTGTGGACTTCTCTAATTGCTCTCATGTAGTGAATTGAAATGAGTAAATACAAATAGAGGGTTAAAATAAGTGGAGATATAATGAAGAATAACTATGAAAAATGACAAAGTATTGAATTATTTGCAAGAACTATGGTACCAGCAATAACAGTGGTAGAATTACTTTGCTACTAATGTATGATTTTTGAATGAAGGCAACCTATAGTCAACGGGCAGTTTTTAGAGTGGCTAACAAACTGTGTGCACTGGGATTCCATTCCACTCCAAAATGCAGTGGAACTTAGCTTAACCTGGAATTTTGTAGCAGATCCTTCAGAAATACCTCTAATCTTGTACTTGTTACTCCTGTCACAGGTGTGGAAGAGATGGGAAATTTAAGAATTAATGCGTAAGCAACATGTTTTTTTGGAGCAATCTCCCTTTGTTTCCAGGTAGAAAAGGGAGACTGGGGAAAACTACCTTATGTACCTAATGTACAAAGTCCTAAAAACTATTTTTTGATCTTTTTGATAATGTTTGACAATATTTATATAGTGACAGTGTCATTTTGGAATACAGAGGATAGCAGAAAATTAATGTTGTTTGCTTATAAATATTATTGTCACCAAACTCATGTGCACAAAAGCTCATGTATTAATTTTATTTCTCCATTAGTAATTTTAATTTAACTCTTAAGCCCCCATTCTCACTAATAGAAGGAAGTCTGGTCTCACTTCCAGGTAAACTCAGTTACTTCAGGATTTAACTTCAGTCAGTAGAATTATGCCCCTTTCTTCATGGTTTTATCTGATATTCAGAGGGTTTAGGCATTGTACTAGCATTGGAGCTTTGGTATTTGGCCAGTGATCATTAATCTCTATTATGCTTGGAAATAAAAGTCATTGCTTAAAATCCAAACATTGTACTCTGGCTTTCAAGACTCATCTTAAACTTACTTTTTTTCTCAGGCCACTCCAGCTCCTGGACCTTTTTTTTTCTTTTTTTTTTTTTCCTCAAGCATGTCTTAATTCCTTTGCACTTGCTCTTCCCTGTGTATAGAATTATTTACCTTTAGATCTATGTATGTTGGTTTCTTTTTATTTTATTTACTTTTTACTTTTTCTTTCTTTCTTTTGAATAAATTTCTTAGATATGCTCTGTTTATTTAAAACAATAGTAAAAACTTACTGTCTCTGTCTCTCACTGTCTCTAGCTACTCCACCATTTACTCACTTTGTAGTCAGTATTAGCTTCAGATGTTAGGTGTATTCTTGGTACCTGATGGAGACTAACTTCTTTGAATTTTTTTTCTAATACTTATTATCTCCCACATATGCTGTGCTTTTTCTTTTTGCTTTGATGTGACTATAATTTGGACATTTCTTACTCATATTAGGGCCACTACACATCATAAGAATTTGATTCCTAGGGTTCTTTTGTAATCTTTTTCTAGTGAGCATTCTGATTAAGAAACTTGAAGATGTAACAATCTCATGGCAAACTTTCTTATCTAAAGAGTCAGCACTGTGTTAAGTTGAGTTAGTTATTTAGTCCAACATACTTCATGCTCAGCCATTATCCCTACCCAGAATAACCTTTTATCTCTCCTCTTCTTATCTAAGTTTTCCATCTATCCATTTTACAATACATAAAATCCAGATCACATCTCGTCTTCTACTGATGACTGTAGCCCTCATGACTTCCTCTTTGTCTAAAATTTGTGGAGTCTTAAAAAAAGTCAAACTCGTAGAAATAGGGAGTAGAAAGTTGGTTGTCAGGGTCTGGGGATGGGTGGGGGAGACAGAGAGAGGTTGGTAAAAGGGTACAAACTTTCAGTTATAAGATGAGTAAGGTCTGAGGATATAATGTATAACATGGTGACTATATTCGATAACATTGTATTGTATAATTGAAAATTTCTAAGATTAGCAAATCTTAGCAGAGTAGCATTTAAATAGGATGAGGTGATGGATGGATGTGTTAATGAACTCAGTGGGGGGGAATCGTTTCACAATGTATCTATATATCAAATCATCACGTTGTATACTTTAAATATCTTACAATTTTCTTTGTCCATTATACCTCAGTAAAGCTGAAAAAAACCCATATACCACTCCATTTATCAATAGATTATAACTCTATATTTGCTATTTTTTAAATTGAGATTTTTTTATTGGGTTAATTATAGATTCACATGCAGTTGTAAGAAAAAATATAGAGAGATCCAGTGTACACTTTGACCATTTTCCCCCAGTGATAACGTTTTGCAAAACTGCCGCATACTGTCACAACCAGGTTATTAACATTGATACAATCCACTGATCTTATTCATATTTCTCCAGTTTTAATTGTTCTCAGTTGTTGTGGGTATGTGTATTAGGTTCTCTACAATTTTGTCACCTGTAAATCACCTATACAGATTCATGTATTCACTACCACAATCAAGTTATGCTCTTTTATAACCATACCTACCTCTCTTCTACTCCAACACCCCTTACCAAATGCCTGTCAACATTAATATGCTCTTCATTTCTAACATTTTGTCATTTCAAATATGTTATATAAATGGATTTGTACAGTACCTATTTTTTTGGAATTGGCTTTAAGAAAAAAAAAAAACAGCATAATTCCCTGGAGATTCATCCGAGTTGTTGTATGTATCAATAGTTCATACTATTTTTTAATTGCTGAACGGTATTCAGTGGTATGTATAACATGTATGTATCACAGTTTATTTAACCATTCACCAGCTGAAGGACGTCAGATCAAATATCCAGTTTTTGGCTATTACAAGTAAAGTTGCTATGAACACTTGTGTAGAGGTTTTTGTGTGAACATAAATTTTTATTTTTCTGGGATTCATGGCCAGGGGTACAATCGCTGGGTTGTATGGTAATTGATGTTTAGTTTTATAAGAAACTGCCATACTATATTTCAGAATAACTGTACATTTTACATTCCCACTAGCAACGTATAAGTGATCTAGTTTCTCTGCATCTTTGTCAGCGTTTGGTTTTGTCATGTTTATTTTAGCCATTCTGATAGGTGTATAACGAAATCTCATTGTGGCTTTAAATTGTATTTCTTTTATGGCTAATGATGTTGAGCATTATTTCATGTGCTTGTTTACCATCTGTATATCCTTTTTGGTGAAATGTCTATTTGTGTCTTTCGTCTATTTTTTAATTGGATTTTTTTTTACTGTTGAGTTGTGAGAGTTCTTTATTATTCTAGTTACTAGTTCTATGTTGAATATGTGATTTGCAAATATTTTCCCCCAGTCTGTAGCTTGTCTTTCCATCTTATTTACTATAGGGTTTAACAGAGCAAAAGTTTATAATTTTGAAGAGGGCCAATTAAGCAATTTTTAATTTTATGGATCATGCTTTTTGTGCCAAGTCTAATGATACTTTGCCTAGCCCTATATTCTAAACATTTTCTCCTATTTTTTTGCTAAAAGATTTATAGTTTTGTATTTTACATTTAAGTCTATAATCAATTTAGGGTCAATTTTTGTATCAGGTGTGAGGTTTAGGTCACATTTTTGTACAAGGTGTGACATTTAGTTTTCATTTTTTGACTTAGCAAGGTCATAGGATGCAAGATCAACTCATAAAAATCAATGGCATTCCTAAATATTAGCAATGCACATATGAAAGCCAAAATTTAAAACCCAATGCTATATACTATTGCTCCAAATAAAATGAAAAGTCTAGGTACACTTAACAAAACATGTACAGGATCTGTTGCTGAAATTACAAAATGCTGGTCAGTGAAATCAAAGAAGACTTAAATAAATGGCAAGACATCCTGGTCATGGGTCGGAAGACTCATAAGGACTGGTAAAGTTGTCAATTTTCCTCCAAGTGATCTATATGTTTAATGCAATTCCTATCAAAATCTCAGCAAGACTCTTATGCACATAGACAAGCTTATTCTAAAATTTATGTAGAAAGGGATAGGCCCTAGAACAGCTAAGTTAATCTTGAAAAAGAATAATAAAATGTTAGGAATCACTCTACTCAATATTAAAGCTTACTATAGCTACAATAATCAAAGCAATGTGATTTTGGCAGAGAAATAGATACATTGATCAATGGAACATAATAGAGAACCCACAAATAAAACCACCAGATTATGTGCAACTGATTTTTGACAAAGAAGAAAAGTATTATTTGCTATTTTACATTTATGGATCTTGCCTCCCAAGAAGATTTTAATTTTTGAGGACACAGACCATATCTTTAGTCTATCTTCAGACACCTAGTATAGATCTTAGCATATAATATACATTAACCTAAAAATCTGTTGATTTATAAAAGATTTCAGAGAGATGAATATTATTATGGCTCAGAGAGGAATAGATTCAATTTTTAGGGAATGCCCCTTTAGTTAAACAAAGCAAAATATACTTATTTAAATGCACACATATGAATGCTCAGTATTTCCATAAGCATTTATTAAGCTCTTTCATCTGGTAGTGTAGTGGGTGAGGAGAGGTAAAAGTGGAGAAAGAGGGAGAGAAGAAGATGCATACAGAGATGAATAGATATTGGTTTTTAGTAACCCTCAGTTTAGTGGGAGAAACACATGCACATAGAGTAATTATATTATAGTAAGTGCCATAGCAGAAGAAGCTAGAAAATGCTGGAGTACAGAAGAGGGAACTATCATTTTGTCTAGAAGATTTAGGAAGGGATTTATAGGCATTTGAGCTGGATTTTCGATTAATTATAAGCTATTCATAGTGAACAAGAGACATAATAGAATCCCAGATAGAATAGCATGTATAAGTTTTGAGTGATGTGATTAAACCTGTGAGTGTGGTGAATTCAAGAGGTTTGGTGTAGTTAGGATAGGGGACATGACTAAAAAAATGGATTGAAGCCATTGTAAAGAGTTCGAATTTTATCTTTTGAGTAGTAGGGAGCAGTAGAGAGCTACTTAAAGTAGGAGGATGAGTGACATAATTGTATACATTTCTTAGAAATGTAACTTTGGTAGCATTTTGACTCTCAGTTGGAAAGAGACAAAGCCAAATCCAGGAAAATCTGTCAGTAGGCTATTTTAATGGACCACACATGTACTGATAAGAGTCTAAACAGCTAAGGCATTGGCAAGGGTTAGGGAGGAAGAATAAGCTTTTAGATATATACTTGAGGTTGCTAGTTAGGTGTGAGGTGTGAGGTTGGGGAGAGAGTCAAAGATGATTGAAGTATCCTGGTAGAGAGAATCAACAGTGAGGCTATTAAGATGGTGAATATAGATAGATGAGAAGGTTTAGGGAGAAGGTTTGGGTTTAGGCATACTGAGTTTGAGCATTCTGTGAAGGTGGATATACCTGGCCGGCAAATGTAAGACTGACTATCTTGGAGACTAGGAGAGCGCTCCCTTTCTTATCATTGTTATGGATTTAATCTCCTTTTTCTTAGAGAACTCATTGCGATTAGTCATAATTGCTTTCAGGTGACATCATATTTGCTACATAGTGGAAGCTCTATAATCTAACATTCTGTTCATGTAAAAGAAGAGGATCGACTATAGGCCAATATGGGTCATGTGTGTCTTATGTGTTCAGGTAAATTTAATTAATCTTTTAGCCCAGTGTTTCAAATTGTTAGTAGTGCGGTTGTTACTGGGAACTTGTTAGAAATGCGAATTCTTGGGCCTCACCCCTTACCTACTGAATCAGAAACCCTGGGATGGGGCCCGGCAACCTGTGTTTTAACAAGCTCTCCAGGTGCTCCTGATGCACACAAAAGATTGAAATTATGGAATAACACCTATACTATACTGTGCTGTACTATACTACACTAGACTATACTGTACTAAATTCCAAGCCATATAATATGTTACCATGAAATCATCTTGCGACTGGGCAACATATTTTCAGCCATCCTTATGACCAACAATTGTCTAACAAGTCATAAAATAATGGATAAATTGATTTGATTAAGAAGTAGGGTGAAAGTACAGCCACAGGCTATATATGTCAAGGAGTGTAGCTATTACCTTCTCATTTTATTACTCTTTCTTTAAGTCTTATTTCATTTAAGTTTGTATCTCCAAGTAGCTAGAAAATAAAATTTATGTGGTATCATGAAGAAAAATGAAATTCAGGACTGCTTTAGTGGTTTACCAACTAGTTAGGGTGATGGTGTTAGGGGCTCTAGTTAAAGAAGAAAAACTGATGAGAGAAAAGAAAAGTTACTGTGTGGTTTCAAATGTATTCATCTGGATTCAGATTTTATTTCAGTTTCTTACCTTGATCAAAGGTGAGCACTCAGGTCATAGCATATGACTCCCCTTATCTGAGGGTGCTTAATAGATATTATTGGATGATGAACCAAATTTAATACAGAAAACAAAGCCCACAGTGTTTGGGCTTAAGAAGGTTAACATTTAATTGCCAAACAAAATCATGTATTCTTGTTAGACATGTAGATCTAGAAGTGTCGAGGTGGCCAGCGCATAAGTGAATTTCCTAGTTGCTTAGGTGAACAACCTCAGGTTTCTTTGGCGATGAACTTTAGTTTTCGTTAGCCCCGCTTGCTCTGCCATTCCTGCTGTTTTGCAACAGGGCTTAAAAGTGCTTTAAGTGCTTGTGACCGTGGTAATGAATGAAAATGTCTTTCCAGCACTGAGAGGATTGCATTAGACTGAATAGTCACCTCACTTGTAAAAGCACTATTAGAGTGGGGCAGCGGTAAGTAAGGATAACGATTTGTGTCCACTGCTTATTTACTGAAAATTGTCAATGTATTATTTATTGAGAGCTCTCCAGACAGTGCTTGTCAGAATAAAAATGTCAGCTCTGAGCAAAATGTTATAATACATAATAAAAATGCTAGGTATGCATTTTAGGGAGACAGCTAATTAGACCTGCTTTTTCTTAAGGAGGGGGAAGTAAAAATGTCTAATATTGTGGATTTTCTCCATGTATATAAGTCCTTTTCTACACCCCCCACCCCTCAGTATTTGGTTTAGAAACTTACCATGCCTGAGCAATAATGGGAACAACTTTGTACTGTTGCCGTTAGACACCCCAAGTAGTGAGGAGGCTGGCTAAAGGAGGAAGGGCCTGGCTTGAAACCCCACAGTGAGCAGCTGCCCTCACCTCCGTGTTCTGTCTGGAATTAGAAGATGTCACTTGCTCCCTGAGCAGTGCTCGTGGAAAACTGCCTCCAGTGTAAACAGCATGAAATTATTAGGCTTATTCCTCAGCCGTGCTAATTAACCCCAAACAAATTTCACATTAAGGAAACAGAATTCAATCAATGTAAATGTTATTGCTGTGTATTACTGTAAGCAATAATATAATGGCTAAAATAATTAATTATTTTGGATTTTTTTAAAAGAAAGTATTTTTTATGGTGTTGCAAAATATTTTGCAAAAGGATTATTTCCCTTTTCTTCAGCCTTTCCTGGCATAGAATATAAAAGACCCGTCTGGTAAAGCATGGGTGATATGCAGTTGTTTTTCACGGGAAGGGAAAAAAGTATTTTGGAATGAGTGCTCCAGGTTTGCTTAGTCTAATATATTTTCATTGGTGATACATATGCAGATTTTGTCTCCTTCTACCTATGGTAGTTCACCCCGTATCGGAGCAATTTCCTATCGTTTTTCCCGTCATCACCAGTGATGATGGTGGTGGTGGGAATGATAAAAAAGAGTGATGGTTAAATACACTCCACTTCTGAGGGAAAAAAAATGAAATGCCATTTTATTGCATTTCAGGTTTTGGGAAGCAAGTGCCAATAAAGATTTTTCCTGTTTTTTGTTTTTAATCCGGGTTTACATAGGAAGTCAACTTATCCTCTTCAAGATAATTTTCTTAAATTTTTTTGGAAAACAACCAGATTTGTAAATAATTGCTTGATTGTGCCTGTGATAACTTTGAATAAAATTTATCATTATCATCATCTTCATCATCTTCAAATACCTTTAAAGACATGAAGTACAGAAGCCAGATGACATGTAATTTTATTTTTCATGCAGTAAAATGCACGTTTGATTAATATGGAATTATTTATCAGTTAAGCGATAGCATGTTCTATGGTGTATGAAACACAAATACGATTTATATTGAAATTATTCTGAGATACGATATATCCTTTAACCAATATATACTGACAAGTGCTAAATTAACTTTGAAATTTAATTTAACAAAATGAGTAACATAAAAAACAAAATGTTACTTTTTGCAGATTTAACACAAACCATTTCTTTGTAATTTCACTGTCTTCTAGTAAATGTCAGTCTCTGTGCTTCTCAATCCTCAATTAGTTCAGTATCCTATTTCATGTCCACTCTTTAATTCCTTACTTTTCTCTATTAAAACTCTATCTTCATTTTGGCAGGAGTATTTAAACTTTTCATTATAACTTACATGCATAATAAGCAGATTGTACTAAGTATTTACAGTGATGCCAGAACTAATAACGAGAACATAAGTGTTCCAAGGAATAGCGGGAGCATGCTACTAAAAACATAAAAAATAATAAAAACGTTTTTTATAATGTAGTTGAGAAGCAATTAAAATCTTGTGGGAGGGTTGTTTTAAAATAACATCTGAATGTACATTTATTTGATTTTATTTTTTGGTTTCAACTGATTTCTTTCATATGGTTGCTTATATTTTGGTCTATTTCTTTAATGTCTACAGCTAGAGAGTGATTTTCTTTTTGACTTCTTTGGACATTTATTTTCACCTTTCCAAATAGAAAACCTTGGATTTTTATTTATTTGCATACTTAGGAAGCTGATAATGTACCAAAGGTTATAAGGCACTATATTCAATAATTTTAAAATTACATAAAATTTAGACAATGAAGAATTTGTATTGAACATTTCTATATGTTTCAGATGTTTGTTTCTGAGTATATTTAAAGCAAAAGCTTTAAATGATATGCAAGCTATAGCAAAGACTATGGCATGGTTAAATATGATAACTGGCACTTGGGTATCCCTCTGGCAGTCAGGACGTTTAGAAGATATTAAGCTGTACTATTTCTATGATTAATATTCCTGGATTTTAAAGTTACACTATAATACCAAACTAAAAAAATGTGATAAAATTCTAGAATAAGCATCTTAGAAAAACCTGTATTAGTATATTTTAAAATGAGATGCAAAGGGTTTGCATCCAGTACTTTATTCCCTCTGAGACTGTAATTGACAAACTGCAGTAATCATGCTTTTATGTGTTTTTCTCCTTCTACTGAATTCGTTTCTAAAAATGAAAGTAAAAAAGGTAAAAAGAGGCTCCAGAATTTTGAAACCAAGGGGTCCTGAAGTGATGGGAAAATAGCCAAGGTGTCACAGCTAATTTCTGACCCTGTTTTATGAGTTCTGCTGTTCCTTATTCCCCCTGTCAGCCTGGGAATCCCTGAGGCTGTGCAAACTGGCCGAACTTCACTCAATTCCAGTTTTATATCCCCTTTTAATAATGTTGAGTCTATTCTGTCCAACTTTGATTCAGACAACCTGCTTGTCTTGAAAAAGTGATATATTTAATCAGTGACTCTGTCTCCAGCATAGCTCCCACTGCGTGTGACTAGAGCTGAGAGTAGTGCGGTGGTCTGTCACTTCTGTTTGAATGGGTAATGTGGAGCCCATCAGCTGAAAAGACAGGAGCTGGAACTGCTTGTTAGGACACATGATCAAAAGCCACTCTCTGCTTTCTGCCAATCAAACCTCATGTCGCCTTGTGGGGCAGACATTAGATAGATTTTTTTTCTGCCTTACACTGTGGGCACTTTGCCAGTTTGACATGTGAACTGTTACAAAAAGATAGCAGAGTTTCGGCCGCTTGCTGACTGCTTTAAAATATTACTGAACACTTGTTGTCAAAATGAAATTTTCATAATACTGTATAATGATAAATGCTTTGAAGTATTATCATTCAGTGTCTTTATCTTGTAATTTGTGGATTTGTTGTTGTTTTTGCTAGGGCAGAAGAAACAATAGACAATAGCTTCTTGGGTGAAAGTAAGGGAGACAAAACCCTGTAAATCGATTCAATTGCAAAGCCAACACAACTGTATGACCGATAGTTTTGAATAAGATGATAATTGCTTTGTGAAAATAACATTAGTGAATTAAATGTTATTTTGCATTCTCTCCCCTCTGCTTTAAAAATTATTTACTTCTAAGTCAGGAAAGGAGAGTGGTTTATTTTGAAATTTAATTCAGGATCTTATTCCCTCTGCTTATTGAGAAGATGGACAGATTTCTAAATTCAAAGACATTCTCTGATTTGCAGCTGTCCTGATGGATATATTTATTCTGTTTTTTCTTTTTGTCATCCTCTGAAGAGCCCCCCATTATATCACAATCTCATCTTTGTACCCATAGCAACCCTGTATTGATGGTGGCATGACCTAACTTCTAGGCTTTTTAAGAGTAGAATGAGTACCTAAGTACTTTTGACTTAAAAGGCATTTCCTGCAATTTCCAAACGCCCAGATAACTGTTCTAATGCTGTTAAATCTTAGTTGGTGCTTTGATATCTCTAAACTTGCCACTTGGTACTTGCTATTTCTTCTCTAATGATCATTTTAAAAGGAGTTAAACATTTTCACCAAAACATACCATGGCAATCTAGTGGAACTCATTTAAACAGTGAGCTACACATAAACAGCTGCTCCTTCAATAAGCCATTCTTTATAATACCCTTATTACCTTCTAGTGTCTCAAATTCTGATTAGTCAACAGTGCTGATTGCTGCACGGCATTCCGTTGCCCATCTTCCTTCTGCTCAGCTGCTCATGTCTTAGTTGTTATTTGATTACAACACAACTTGGGCATTGTTTCTCCAAGTTGCTCTTCATATTGTGGCTTAAAAACTCTGAATTATCCAGGGAAACTGCAATGGTGTGAGAGGGACTTTCTCTACGCACATTAAAAATGTCTGAATAAAGCAGGGTACAAAATATATAACTATGGAACACTTATATTGGAAAGAATATTAGTGACTTAAAACTCAGTACTTATGGTCAAATTAAGAAACAGATTAAGTATGTGGAAGTATTTTTAAAAACATTACAGTGCTTTACAAATGTAAAGAGTTATAAAATTGTTATATTATGGTTATTAAATTTCAGTCAGATATAAAGTTCTGGAAGAGGTAATTATGTACGTAGAACTTCACAGGAAGGGCCTAAACTAAAGGACCTTCATCTTTGCCCCAAGACTAGATAATTTTAGTCCAATTGCTGTGCAGCACCAGTGATGCCCCACTAAATAGGACCGCCTGTTGGTAGTTTAAGTTATGATGAAATAAGAAGGGTGGGAAAAATCTCTATAATGAAGTTTGAATTTCAGCTCTTCCTTTGTTGTGACCCCCTGGAATCTACTCTTGGTGAGTAGGAAATGCTGACATACTAGAAATGCAACCCCTGTAAAGGCCCTAAATCTGTCATTGTGCTCTGGAGTCGGCTCTGAAAATAGCAAAACTCTTTTGGTAAATTAAAATCGGTGTGAATGGGAACAGATGTTGACATGCTTTGTCTTTAGGGATGCCAGTTAAGAGGAGAGGGTCAGCGAGGTTAGATGTAGGAAATACAGTAAGTGTGCAAACTTGTGGTATAAAGAGAGTTCTGTTTGGGGATGCTAGTCAATAGAATTGTATTTATCTTTGGTAGTCCAGGTAAGAGTTATACATGCATTATTTTATCTAGAGGAAAAATGAAGGAGATGGTATTTATTTCTGGGAGGGCTATAACTTTTTGATGTTCCCTTGTGGTTGTCTTTTCTTTATCAAACCACGTTGGCTATAAACTGTCTCAAGCTACTATTAGGTTTTACTTTCCAATGTCATTTTGGCATAGCTTCCTAAAGTATTTGTTGAACTCTAATGCTACAGTAGAGTCTTTGTACTGATATTTGTCAAGAATAATGAAAATGGTTTACGTTCTAAAAATGTACAATTTATCAAATAGCTTGTATAGTCAATTTAAATAAGTCTCATAGAAGTTTCAGCCTTGATTTGAAAAAATAGCATAGGATGAATTTATTTATAAGAACCTTAATAGTTTCTCTCAATTCCTTTTCATTTTAGATTACCTTATAATTTTCTAAATCTACATGAACAATAATGATCAATTTTGTCAGTATTATTCACACCTTTTATTAATTTAACATAGATGAATAAATGTGAATGTTGTGAAGAGTTGATTGGGAATAGATTTTAAATCTGACAGTTAGATTACAGGGTACCTAAGAAAAAATGGCTCTTTCACTAGGTACCTAGTAATTTAATTCTTGTTTGAAATTATTATAATTTATTACAGTGTGTGGGTCCTAATGAATGTCTACTATTAAATGAAAAGGAGAAATTGAAATTAAGATTATGAAATTCTTTTAACTCATATCTTAAAATCCTCTTAAACAATTCAGAAGACATTAATAAGCTATGTGGGTTTCTTTCCATATTCTGTAATGGCAAATAAAAACATTTTTTTCAGCATTTAAAGATTCTAAAAAATGTTGAATGCCATTAAACCTCAAAGCCTGCAATCTTGGAATTTTATAAAATGGTAGTAGCCATTATAACAGCATTAAAATTGGCAACTCCATTTAAATATTTATTTGGATTATAAACAGACTTTTCTAGCACTTGAGTTTTCCAGAAACGACTGGGTTTCCCTAGTGTTAAATATTTAATGTAGGACAATCTGAGATTTCATAGAGTTGTAAACTATATCAGATTAACATTTTAAAATTTACAAATACCAGGGAGACTTTAAACGTGTGAGTAAAAATTTATAAATAAAATAAAGATGTCCAAATGCCCATAGGCATTGGAAGTTGTCACTTATTCCTAGATCTAAGTAAAACCTGTCATGTACACAAAATGAAAATGAGGTCTTTGAAAAATAATAATTCCTGGGCAAAGCAATGAACATACAACAATTTTTCTATCCTGATAGATTATCTGAAGTGTCATTTGAAAGGCCTATTTAGTATCTTACCTGGGAAGAATCCCCTCATAAATTTGACCATGCATCTTTGACAATTGTTTAAAAAAGAAAATCAGATTGATTGCCCCTTTGAATTTTACACTCTTATTATGCTTACCTAAAAATCCTGAAGTTTTGTTTCCTAATTTCTAGAGCTTTTCTTCTTTATTGAGGCTGCTATAGTGCATGTATAAGCTAGTAATTAGTTTATATGTAGAGAAAGAAAAGAAATTAAGCAAGTTGGTGATAAGTTTACATTTAACTGCGGAGAATAACCCTGCTTTAGGTTTTTGACAGCCTCAGAGCAATGCTAGTAGCATAGGAGATATAGGGCATTCCATCTCTCACTGTGATGACCGCCCCCCCACTTACCAATTCTGGATATAAGAAATAAAATGTAACTTCTTCAGGGAGTGGCTATTTTGGGTAGATTTTTGTTTGTCATAGGATTTTCACAGGATTTCCTTTGAGGCTGTGGAGCTTTGCCCTTAGGCCTGTAAGACTCATAGCTCAATTCTTCTCCTTTGTCATAAAATTCTCCATCTCCCTCCCTCCACTTCCACTCCCACTTAAGGATATATTGCCAAAAGAATATAGTGAGAGTGCCAGCTGTTTCTAGATGGGAAGGTGATTTGTTGCCTCTGATAATCTGATCATTGTGTTCAAGTTAGCTCAGGAATCTGAAAGAAATCAAGGACAGAAAAGAGTAGGGAAATACTTTCTTAGTAATGATTACTGATCTCTTTTTTAAAATGTTTACAGTAGTTGTTAAGTAAGGAAATAATTGGATAGAATTTACTCTGCCTAGTTTCTATAAATAAAGCCTTTTCTAATTTATCAGTAATGTCCATGTGGTTACTGTTTATCACAGTAAGTAGTTCCAACGGTTAAATTCTGGTGTCTCTCATCTACTATTACAAAAGCCTAAAAGCTGCCCAGCTACAACATGGGGATAGGTGAGGAAGACATAACTTTCTGATGCTCAGTTTGAGAACATGGTGGCTGTGCTATAAAAAACTGCTTCTTTAAAATACTTTTTGCTGATTGTGATGAAGTAACTTTAATACATTAACTCTGAAAGGCAGTGGC